>NC_142517.1:93935000-94122500 GCF_057876585.1 Rhinolophus sinicus
CCCTTATTATTTGTAAACATTAAACTTCTTGAAATAGCATCCTTCACTTGCCTTCCCTTGGCTGTCTAATTCTTCATTCTTCAACCAGTGATAGATTGGTACAGCCCCAATCTGATCAAATTTAGATTCCACAGAATTAAAATTTGTCAAATCAATGGCCAAGATTCAGACTTCATCCTACTTCAAATTTTTTGTGACATTTGAAATTTATCTAATAAATTCCAAGACACCGTTCTCCACACTCTCCTTTCTCCTTTGCTTCCTCCTCCTCCTCTACCAGTCTCTTACATGTTGCTTATTTCCCAGATTCTGCTCATAGAGCTTCTCTCTCTCTTTCTCTCTCTCTATCTATCTCTTTATTTTTATTTTTATTTTTTGTATTTTTCCTCTGCGATCTTGTCTTCTATGACTTCAACCTTTATCTAATGGAGAAAAAAATGATGTGCCAATAATAATAGTTGATAATGATACTTATAGAAAATATTTATCGATATTTACTCAGTGTTGTGAGAAGCACCTTGACACTTTTTTGTTGCTGTTGCACATAATCCTTCAAATCAGTGCGTAGACAATATCACCACTGTCTTGCCGATAAGGAATCTGTGGCTTTCATGTGCAAGGTTTCATGGCTAATGGGCAGAGTTTCAATTTAAATACTGTTCAGTTTGACTTCAGAGTCCAGGCACTTAACATTAAAAGACCTCATGCAAATATTTTCCTTGTGGGCAGAAGTTCTTAATTTGGCTGCATATTGGAATCACATGGAGAGGTGTTGTGTTTTTTTGTTTGTTTGGTTGTTTGTTTGTTTGTTTTTTATTGTTGTTTTGTTTTTTTAATCCCTGTGTCCAACCAGTGCCCCAAATCACTTGTCAGAATCACAGGGATGTGAAACGGGACTTGATTGTTTTTCAAATTTTAGTTTAAGTGATTATAATGGGCTGCAAAGATGAGAACCACTGCTCTATAGTAAATATTTTCATGATAATAAAGTATATGTGTATTTCTCCAGCACAGATCTCCTTCCTCAGCTTTAAACTTTCATTGTCCAGGGTTTATCTCTTCATTTATCTGTCCTCCCTCCCACCCACCATGGGATTGCTCATATTCCAAAATGAACTCTTCATCGTTTGATCATGACTCAAATAGCTGTCTTCTAGATCATCAATATTCAGTCCTTCCTACCTCCCACTGCCCCAGGTCTTCAAAGTGAAGCATATGAAACAGCTTCTCAATTTGAGACTTCCCTCACTCCTTGCATTTGGAAATCTCTCTCTTTCCCTTTTTAATTGCATCTCAGAAATGTCTTTCCAATTTTCCCTCTCTGGTGAGCACTAAAACAATTACCTATATTGCAAAATGAGTTATTGTAGTCATATAATTTTTGACATGGTGCAGTTTCCTAATACTGCAATGTTACAGTAGCCCCACCACCATAATGCAGATAATTTAAGAAAAGAGAAAAGACCTGGAAAGAAATGTAGGGCTTTGCCATTTGGTAACATATCTATTATTTCAAACTAAAATTTTGAAATAAAACCAATTATATTTAAACAAGATAATTTAAACATACATGCAGATCCATACTGATAATTCTATAATCAATCTCTTTCATCTGCTATGAGGTAATAAAATTGTGTTTTTAAGGATATAATTGCGAGTTATTTAAAAAATATTTGTAACAATATATCGCAAGTTTCCCTTTTGTTCACTACTGCTTCAGAAGCTCTGAATCTGATTACTCAAAATAGAATTTCGCTAAACGCATGACTCACTGTCAGACAGCTAATTGATACTTGAATTCCTTTTAACATAATCTGAAGACTATTTAAAATTTTACCACCTTTTGTTTATTTGAAATAATTTATAGATGTATTTTCTTTTCAAAATTGAAAGTACTAATATGCTCGAAATGGTGTATAGCAGTTCCCCAAATAACATCATTTCATTCAAAGTTGGTTTGTCATAATGTTGATAAAATTCTGTGGGAACTTGGGTCTTGTTTATATCAAATAGCCTATTGTAAAATTAGCTTTGTAATACATCCTTTTATTTATTATTGTAGAACCTATCAACGACATTAATTGAGGACTTACTGTAGTTTTCATCGTTATTGAACAATAAATATTTTATGAGCATTCACAAACCCAAGTAATAAAGTAAAAGAAAATATGAGGACAATTTTTCCAAACACATTACCAATAATTTTACTTATTCATATGTTACCTTACACTGGAATTTTCATATTATGTCCTCTTTTTTCTTATTATTTATCTTTACAATGATGTTACCTGATCATTTCTCCTTTACTCTGTCTTCAGTTTTTGTTCCATCATTTGCCATGTATTTCCTCTAAATGGTAGATTTTGTTTTCCTGAAGCATATTTCATATTGGTCTTGCACATTTCTCAAGTATTAGTCCCATCTGACACTCAGTTTCGTTTTATCACTCTCAGTTTTTCTTGGATGCCTTTTTGATGGTAAGACGATGATAAATACATAGACTGTCCCATCTGTAATTGTGAAAAACATCACACTTAGAGGAATTTTGATTTCTGATTCTAACTTGGTCCCGTCTTTCTGTCATAATAGATGTACCATCAATTTTTACTTTCTTTTCCCTGAGATTTGTTTCCCCAGTTTCTTCCTTTGGTTACATGTTTTTACTTTTGCGTAGAAGTATAATTTGTTTACATGTAGGCAAATCATATAGTTCTCTCTATAAAGATATGTTTTAATTTCTTTAAGCTCACGAATGTAGTGTTTTTAAATCTGTATGTGCATATTTGCACATATACATACATACAGAATCCCTTTATTTCCATTTCCATACCCTCCTAGTAGTCCCAATATCCTATATAAGCCCAGATAAACATATTTTCCAAATAAATGAAAATAAAGGACTGAATGCTCTAAAACTCTTTGAGGGCATTGTGTTTCTAGCTCACATCCTCCCTAATAAAACACTGATATTTAGAAATACATATGCAAGAGAAAAGTACTGCGTTTTTAAAAAAGAAAACCCGATTTGTGGAATGAAAGTGAGTTTATATTTCTTACTTAGATCTGTATGATTTATGGGCTGACATAACCTCTTTGTATAAAGAAGATTATATAGAATATGTAACTTAGAAATTAAATAACAATTTAAGCCCAACCTTCTCATTTAGAAGAGTATAACTTTGGACTGAAATACTTACTGCTTTGCATAAAGAAAATAATATTGAAGTAATACATGAATTAGAAATTACCTAATTTATGCTAAAATTCTGTATAATCTTCAACCAAGTGTTTTGCAAATATAAACTATCACTGCAACAAATGTGTGTTTATTGAAATTAATACTTTACGCTGTCTTTGCTTTTAAAAGCTGGGCTCTACTATGGGTTCAATCATGTTTTTGAGATTTTTTTGTGTGGTTATAAAACATGAAAATAAAGCAAAAAATTAGGCTTAAAATCCCAAAACATTAAAGGTGGAAGAGAATCTGGATGTGTTCCTAATACTAATACTTTACATATGAGAAACTAGAGGCACAGAAATGAAAAGTGACATTAAAAGAGGAAAATTGATGTAGAAATTGAGCTAATATAAGCATAAATGCATATTATAAATTGATGATTGAAATGATGTTTGTTTTGAAAATGCCTTCTATAAACATGTATTAGAAGTAGATGTTGGAAGAATTCCAAATTAGAACATGGATTATAAAAATTTATGTTTGAAGTAGTAAAGCTGTAAAGTGGCCAGAAATTGATGAATAGAATGCTTTTATCACAACTTAGTTATTCGTATCTTCCTATCTCAGTGAGCCATCTTAAATAACAGTCTATTTCTTTCTTTCCAAAAATTAATGTAGATTTGTATAATCTTTTATCTCCAAAATGTCAGTAATTTTAAGGATTAAAGAGAATATGTTAATCACATTTACATTATGTACCATTTCATTTCTGGATGAATGGATGGATGGCTGGATAGATGGAAAGAATAGATCTGAAAAATGTTCTGAAAAGTTAGTTTATGATCAACTCTACAAAGGATGAATGCAACCAAATGTCCCACTTTCTTTAGAAACAGTGGAAAATTATATGGATTGACTTGATTATTTACTTCCCATTTTATACTTCATTATAAAGTTCCAAAGTGTATTTCACTTTTGTATTCTGTAGCGAGTGCATCCATAAAAAAACAAAAAAGCAAACCTGAAGCACTTTAGAGTATTACACCTTTATGTGAATTATAGCTATATGAAGAACATCTAATCAGTATGTGAAGAAAACATGGATTTACAATCAGAAACATTTTTAAGAGGAAAAAATATAGATGAAAAAAAAAGATAATATGCTGTCTTGGCTTAACTGTAAGCCAATTATATATACGCATACCTGGGAGATACTGAGGGTTAAGTTCCAGACCACCACAAATATCAAAATAAAGAAAGTCAAACAAGTGTTTTGGTTTTTAGTGCATATAAAATGCTTATGTTTATACTAACTGTAGTTTATTAAGTGTGCAATGGTGTTATGTCTAAAGAATATTGGGCATAATTTAATTAAAAATATTTGTTTAAAAATGCTCACCATCATCTGAACCTTCAGCAAGTTGTAAAGTTTCTGCTGGTTAGGGTTTTGCCTCGATGTTGATGGCTGCTGTCTGATCAGGGTGGTGGTTGCTGAAGGCTCTCGCAGTTGTGGCAATTTCTTAAAATAAGACAACAATGAAATTTGCCACATTAATTGAATATAGCATTTGCTGCTGCTTGGGAGCATTTTATCAACAGTAGAACTTCTTTCAAAATTGGAGTCAATCCTTTAAAACTCTGCTGCTGCTTTATCACCTAAGTTTATGTAATATTCTGGGGTGTTTTGTTGTTGTTGTTGTTGTGTGTGTGTGTTTGTGTGTGTGTGTGGTCATTTCAGCAATCTTCACAGCATCTTCACCAGAAGTAGATTCCATCTCAAGAAACAACGTTCTTTGCTCATCCATAAAGAGCAACTCCTCATCCATTCAAATTTTATTATATGATTGTAACAATTTAGTTACCGTTTCAGGCTCTACTTCTAATTCTAGTTCTCTGGCTATTTCCATCACATCTGCAGTTACTTCCTCCACTGAAATCTTGAACTCCTCAAAGTCATCTATGAGAGTTGGAATCAAACTCTTGCAAACCCCTTTTAATGTTAATATTTTGACCTCTTTCTGTATATCACAAATGTTTTTAAAGGCATCTAGAGTGGTGAATTCTTTCCAGAAGGTTTTCAACTTACTATGCCCAGATCCGTCAGAGGAATCACTACCTCTGGCAGCTATAGCCTTATGAAATATATTTCTTAAATAAGACTTAAAAATTGAAATTACTCTTTGATCCATGGGCTGAAGAATGGATGTTGTGTAGCAGACATGAAAACAACATGAATATCATACATTTCCATCAGAGCTCTTGGATGATCAGGTGCATTGTCAATGAGCAGTAATATTTTGAAAGAAATTTGTTTTTTCTGAGTAGTAGTCTCAACATGGGTTTAAAATATTCAGCAAACTTTGTTGTATACAGATGTGGTGTCATCCAGGCTTTGTTGTTCCATTTATAGAGCACAGACAGAGTATATTTAGCATAATTCATAAAAGCCCTAGGAATTTCAGAACAGTAAATAAGCACTGGCTTCAACTTAAAGAAACCAGCTGCATTAGCCCCTAATTAGAGAATCAGCCTGTCCTTAGAAGCTTTGAAGTCACTACTGACTTCTCTCTAGCTATGAAAGTCCTAGATGGCATTTTCTTCCAGTGTAAGGCTTTGTCTACAGTGAAAGTCTGTTTAGTGTAGCCACCTTCATTAATTCTCTTAGCTAGGTCTTCTGGATAACTCGTTGCCGTTTCTACATTAGCACTTTCTGCATCATTGCACTCTTATGTTATGGAGATGGCTTCTTTCTTTAAACACCATGACCCAAATTCTGCTAGCTTCAAACATTTATTCTGCGCTTTTCTCACCTCTCCTTCCTCCACTCAGCCTTCATAGAATTGAAGAACGCTGGGACCTTGCTCTGGATTAGGCTTTGGTTTAAGAGAATGTTGGCGGCTGGTTTGATTTTCTATCCAGACCACTAAAACTTTAAATCGGCAATACGGCTGTTGTTTTTTTTTATCATGTGCGTGTTCACTGGAGTAGCACTTTCAATTTCCTTCAAGATTTTTTTTCTCCTTGCATTCACAACTTTGCTGACTATTTGGCTCAAGAGGCTTAGCTTTTGGCCTGTCTCAGCTTTCTACATGGCTTCCTCTCTAAGCACAATCATTTCTAGTTTTTGATCGAAAGTGAGAGGCTCTTCCCTTCACTTGAACACTTAGAGTCCATTGTAGGGTTCTTAATTGGCCTGATTTTAATATTGTGTCTCAGGGAATAAGGAGGCCTGAGGAAAGGGAGAGAGATGGGGGATTGACCAGTCAGTAGAGCAGTCAGAATAACACAATTATCCATTAGTTTTGCTGTCTTATATGGTCTTGGTTTGTGTCACCTCAAAACAATTATAATAGTAAAATCATAGATCACTATAACAAATACAATAATAAAGAAAAAGTTTGAAATATTGTGAGAATTACCAAAATGTGATACTGAGACAGAAAATGATCAAATGCTGTTGGAAAAAAAATAATGCCAACAGACTCGTTTGATGCAGAGTTGACACCTTCAATTTGTAAAAACAAAACAAAACAAAACAAAACAAAAAATTACAATATCTGCCAAGTGCAATAAAGTGAAGCACAATAAAAAGAAGTATGCCTGTACATATGTAGTTGTATTTGTCCTTAATGGACTAATTTATTTCCTTACAATTGTAATGATACTCTAATTAACTATACTTAAGTATTACGTTCATAAAGCAGAAAGCACTTGGAATTTGTCAAATCTTTGCTGTTTTGTGGAAGGGTTTTTATGTGGTTACCTTATTTAGTCTTTCCCCAAGCTTGTAGAATTGACCTAATTACACTCAACTTGAAATATCAAGAAACAAAGGCTTAAAAACACAATGTGTAAGAAACATAGGTAGGCTTTGATACTACCTCTGTCTGGCTCCCAATTCTCTATGACAGATTGCCTTTATATTACATCCATTGGCTGTGAACGACACTCCTTATAGACTGCTGTCAGTCAGTGACAATTGCTATAAAAACTGAAGAATTGCATTAACATATTTAGCCTGTTTTAAAAAAATGCTAGAACCAGATTTTTTTTCCAGAGTTGCTGAGAATAATGTACATTAACAAATTTTAAGATTTTTTTTTCTTTTTTTTTTAAAAAAAGAACACCTTATAAGCAGTATTCTATTTAGGAGTTACTATCTCATAGAAACCAATACTGTGATTGAAGAATTTAGTCTCAGAATATTCCAGGAGAGAGCGGTGAACAATCAATGACTGTGTGGTTATAAGTTCCTTCTCTGTGACTGACTGGTTAGGAAAATGGAAATAAGCTATATTTAAAGAAAACACACACACACACACACACACACACACACACACACACACACAAAGCTCTGAATGCTTGCAGGGCCACCTTTTATCCTTCCAAAACATAAGACACTTAATTAGCATCCCTCTGGCTGAAATAGAAGTCTTGAATAGGAACAATAATTGGATACAATTTATATCTTGGATTATAGAAATATGGGCATTTATGGCATTCATGCTGGAGGAGGGGAAATATATATATATACATACATATGTATATATGTATGTATATATATATATATACACACACAATATGTGTGTGTGTGTATTCAAGAATGATATATCTTTCTTGTTCATCTTTTTAGAAGCTAGTAGGAATTTTAAAATGGAGTAATTATGTAAATTTTAAAATAGCATGTTCCTTGCTAATATTTATTTTTGTCCATATGTAACTTATTTTGTTGTGGAAATGGAGACTGTAAGGTTTCCTTGAGGACAGGATTTATTTCTTATCAGCCTTCGATTATACAGCATTGTACACAGGTACCTGCTCCTAGTAAATAAGTATTTTCTATATTATTTTGTTAAACAAATAAGTGGGGGATGGATGATAGCAGTGGAAAAAAAAGTCTACCTCAGGAAAAGAAAGCTACCATTTTAAAATTTGTTTGCTGAAAACACAAAACAACAGTGGACACAAGAGATTTTTAGTACTGGGGATAGTCTTCTTGACTCTGCTTTACCCTAAAAGTATCATTGCCTGATTGAAGTCACTTGGTCCCCTTTAGCACTTACCCACGAATCCAGCAATGTGTAAATGTGTTTTCTATCATCAGTGCTTAAGGCAGAAAGCGTTTCATCAAGCGTTTTCTTTTGAAGGAAACCCCTGTAAGTATAACTGCTAATGTTGCAGTAATAATTAGAGAAGAAAATGACAAGGGAATGAAAGGAATAGCTGCTGAATTTTCCAGCAAGCATAGAGATTCTTGTGTACAGACTAATTTACCATGATTATTATTATTATTATTATTATTATTATTATTATTAGGTAGGGAACAAAATCTGAGCTCTGATAACAGGAAGCAACCAGTCTGGTTTGGGACAAAAGGTAAAAAAATCAATAAATAAATTCCGATCAGAGACACAGAATTAAATAGACTTAAGTAGAATTAAATAGACTTAAGTAGAATTAAATAGAAAAAGATCTGGATAGCGACGTACCCAGAGAAACACATCTCCATAAAAATACCCTACTAAGTGTTTTATCAGTACCATAATGAAGTGGGTCTGTTAATACCAGATCTACTAAATGGCTAATGGGTAGTTGGGGGAAACAGCTAAACTGAGATGAGTTGTATTTGTGCCAGAGGATCTTTCATCCTCTGGCAGGCAGGCGGAGCTCCTCAATGTGAGCTCAGAGTCCAAAGTACTGCAACTGTCCAAGGTTTGCTGGTACCAAGCTTGCTGTTTTCTTGCCCAAACCAAGTCACATGGCAACCAAGATTCAAAATTTGGGGAAAGAGACTTCAATTCTTGACTGGAGACTCTGCACTATCTCATTGGAAGGATGTGGATTTAAGGAGGGGAGTAATTTGTAACCATTTTTATAATCTACCACATAGTAATGATTTTTATAATTTTTATAGATATTAATATAGTCAATCCTGAGATGTACAAAATATCGATTGGTAGAGTACACAGAATTTTAACTTTGTAAGTAAAAAATAATTGTTCTCCATACAAAATATTCAACACTAGGTTTTGCAGTAAAAATGAAATACTAAAATTAAAAGATGAAATACACTAACATTTATTTAATGGATTCCTATATGCAATATCACTTACTTATAAGTATATTTATATACATTATATAACTTTTGAAAATACACCAGAATATACAGTTCAATATACACACTTCTTATAAAACAGGGGATGCAATAAAGAGGGGAGATGGCCAGGTCTGACGGAGTGCCTTAAATGGATAGGACCTCCTGAGTTTTAGAATTGGTACAATTTACTTTTTTCATATCAAAGTTAGTGGTTAGGACTTTTATATGTTTTGTCATAAAATAGAGAAATGATTTAAATTACATGAGATTGTTTTGTCAGCATGAAGTAGGTCTCAGAGTTGTTGATGCTATTATTCTGAACTGGGTGATTCCCCCCCCCCCCCCCCCAAATACATAAAGATACCTTAGACCTCAAGCAGTAATCTGGAAACTGGAAACCATTAAAATTGAGTGGCTAAATATAATGTTCCTGATTTGATTATTGGTACATTGCTTTACCAGTGAATCCTAGGATATTTATTCACATACACCAAGGTATAAGCTTCCTACTGGGGGACACAATGGATTTTGGGGCACTCATCTCCAGTGCCATGAAGAATTTGAGTGGCTATTAGCACACATTCCATAAAGGTTCTGTGAACACCTTCTAAAAATGTATCTTTTCCTCATTTTTTCCCTTTTATTACTTAAGTATTTTTGTTTTTAATGATTTTTTTTTTGGATATTCAAAAAATAATAAATGTGAAATGACCCCAATTTTCCAACTGAAATATTTTATTTTGAGTTTTGTGGCAGTTTAGTATATTAACATCATTCACATATTGTTTCTATTGATTTGGTTATAATTTTTTTATCTTCCATACTTGCACTCCCTCTTAAGGACTCACACCCCAGCCCAGATGACAGAAAAGGACAAGTTGTAAAGGAGGGAGTATTTGCAGAAGTAGCTCCAGGATCACCATGTTAAAGATGTGTACTTTATTTAATCTCTCTCTCGACCATCAACTTTAAACCTTGTCTAGGTAGTCTTCTGATTAGCCCCTTCTAGCTTTGGGTTCACTAATAGTCAACTCTTTTGTCAGCTCTTATCCTCATATTTACCTCATAAAATCTTGTAATTTCCTGCTTCAATTCTATAAAACTTCAGACACTAATATATCCTGTTAACAAACTTAAATCTATCTGCATAATATTTTTTTCCTCTAAACTCTGGGTGATTGTAAGAAAATTATTTTGTGTGCTCTCCATTAAGCCACCATGTATATGTGGTTTTTTATGCACTTGCACATATGTCCTAACTAAACCAGGACAGAATTAATTGTTTTCTGCACACTATTCCAGTAGTAATTGGAACATATCATTTCATAACATGTGTCCCATTGTACCGACCTTATCTATTTTGGGAGTCTGACTCTTCCAGTAGACTGTGAGTCACTTATAGGCAGGGAACTAATTCCTCAGGATGATTTTACTAGAGATTGCTTACGAGTTAATGAATGAAAATTCTAAATGGTAATGAATACAAATGCAATAGCCTTATTATTTTATTATAAAACTCTTTGGCAAAATATCAAGTCCCCCCATTTTTACTCAAAACAGCGTAATACAATTGGCCAAACTTGTGAATAGATGTCTTGCTAGTCACAAACTGTTTGCTATTTATAACTCTGAAGAAAAATGATTGCAGTTCTCACACCTATACCCTTTTCCTCTGAGTGTAAATACGCCTGGAGACCTTTTATTATCTTCTAACTGGAGGGATGGTGAATAAGCTCAGCATGGTTGAGCAGATAATGGTGGGGGATAATTGAATCTGCAGGCTAAGGTGGTGGGGATATTAAAGATTTTATGTGCAAGATTTATTTGTATCAAAGTCTGTATTGTATTTGAGAAAATTCAGATTTTATTTTGGCATTTCCATTCTGTATTTTAAACTACTAGTTAATTTCTAAAGCCAATCTGGAAAGCCTCTCACCCCACATTTTTAAAAACTCAGTAAACTATTTCTTTTCTTAGTGGGAAAATCATTTATCGTAGATGCTGGGATTCTGAAATAGTACACTACTGAACTGAAAGGAGAAACCACCTCATCATTTTATTTGGCATTAAATGTATTCAATTATTTTAGAGCGTCTTCTGAAAAAATAAAATTGGCCTTGCAAAACTTTTGAGCTTTCCCCAGGATCAACAGTACCCTCTGGCTTATTTGAAAAAATAAATTGTCAATCCTTAAAGGCATCCTAAGTCAATCTGTGTCCAAGTAGATGACTACGAGACTGGCTTCCAGTGGAGTGTGGAAAATGGAGGGAATAAGATACGAATATGAGTAGCAACAGGAAGAACTCATTCAAGTCAAACAAAGGCCAAAAAAAGAAAAAAAAAAAGAAAAGAAATCCTTAGGATTGTTCAAAGACTCCAGGGAGAATTAATTAAAGCAGGTTTATTCCTAATGACATCCATCATTTGGTGAGCTGGAAAGCCCTGACAGCTTTGTCATATGTGTTTCATATGCTTAACTCTGTCAGGTGATTTTATGAATCACTTACTTTCTGACAGACCTGTTCAAAAAACTGTAGGGTGTCCCACAGGTGGGATTTGTTGGTAGAACAAAGAACATCTGTTATGTTTCTACATTTCTGACTTTAAACAATGAGCTAGGGGAAAAAAAATGACTTATTTGTCCATTGTCTGCTTCCCTACCTCCTATGTCCCAGGGAAGATAAGCTCTAGGGAAATTTTTTTCCTCTGTTCACTTCTATGTTTTCAGTTACTAGTGTCTAGTACGTGGTAGAGCTTAATATTTGTTGAATTAATTAACATATGAGTTAATTTTTGTCTCTCCTGCTTCAACAGAGGCAGGCTTAAATTAGATACCAGATATCTGACTCACTGGGGGTTCTTACATACTCGTATGCATTTACAAACTATTGATGGTGCCATATCTTTCAATTCTGGATATTGTTTTCTTTCTCTTTCCTCTACTCCCTTCCTTTGTTCAACTTATTATTTACTTCACAGTTAGGATCGTTCTTTCTGTAGGAAGCCTTCCGGAAACTTCTATATGTTATACGTGCTCCCAAAGCACGATGGGTGCCCATTATTGCATGACGTTGGGGCTTTCTATATGTTGGGTATAGTCTCAGTAAACAGTGAGATCTGTGATGATAACCATGTATGTTATCCTAGCTGCTGAATTTTCTCTAGTATTTAGTTTGGTACCTGGATATAATAGCAAATTAATAAATGGTTTTAAATGAATGAACAGTACACACAATATTTTAAAAACTATAATTTGTTTTCAAGACTGGAAGCAGAAAAAACATTTTAAATATATTTAACCAACAATGTCACTGAATGCATGTTGCTTACACAACTCTATAAATTACTTAGGAATGAAATTAATTAATAATTCAGGGACATTGCATTAACTTAATGCCTGCTGAGTCACAGAGACTGAACTATATATTTAGAGAAAGCTTTGGAGCTCCACTATCAATCTCCTAGCAGTTATTAGTGCGTGCCTGCGTATCTCTTGATGGTAGTTGGTCGTAAGGAGATCATGGGAAGGAAACTTGGATGACTCCAAGAAGAGTCTGATATGGAACATCATTAACGCTGCTCAATGACCTGTTGGACAGTGAGGCATTCATCACCTTGGGGAGGTAAATCCAGAGAGCACAGAATGAAAGACAGACATTGCAAGTGAAGATTTTTTGCTTGTCTAAGTTATCATTTCTCATTCACATTGTGACAAGTAATAACCTCATAACTGGCCTTAGTGTTTCCGTTTCAGCTTCTCCCAACTGTAGTCAATTCTCCTCACAGCAGCCAGACACTTTCTTAATAACGAAAACAAGATCATATCTTAATGAGAAATCCCCATGTCTCTCCTTTGCGAAAAGGGTAAAATGCAAACTCCTTGCCATTTTCTCTGAGGCCCTAAGTGATGTAAGCCTTTCCTAACCCTCTAGCCTCATTCCCACCATGCTCTCCTCTCATTTACTGTCTGTCCCGGGGACACACCAAGCTCACTCATACTTCAGACTCTTTGTGATTGCTCTGATGTCTACCTGGAAATACTCCCCAGATCTTCACAAGGGGTGATGATTTTCCTTATCATTCAGGCCTCATACAGGACTTGACTGATTTTTCTTTGTAAAGCTTTTCAGACTCCTAAGCCTTCTCTATCTCATTAACTTATTTTAATCTAGACACACACACACACACACACACACACACACACACACACACATAGGAGATCTATGGAAAACACATTTTTTTAAAATTCTCTCTTCTTAATTATAACATCCAGTGCTCAGGAAAAAAAAGTTGGATAAATAAATACCCCAAAGGATCCATGGACCTTCAATATGGAGAAAGGTCAGGCATTTAAAAAAAAAAAAATTCTCATTTAAGTTCACAATATATCCCCGAGATGTTTTTTTAAGTTAAAGTTAAGGAAAGTAATGTGCAGGAATGGGGTGACTTTCTCAGAATAATAGAGCAGAGCATTTAATTTGAATCAGTTCTGACTTGAATATTCACCCTCTTTTGGCTCCACAATCCTGTCTCCAGACTGTCTATTTCAGTACAATCAGCATACATTGTAACAAGAAAAAGGGATAATTTGCATACATATATTGGACACACTCTATATGAAATAAATCAAATAATGTCTTATTGGGCTAGTAAACTTACTGCCCTATAGATTAATATGATTTCTATATTTTATTTTATTTTTAATTTTATTAAAAATATCTTTAGCATATAATATTATATTAGTTTCAGGTGTACATACCGGTAATAGTTATTCAACATTTATGTACCTAAAGAAGTGATCACCATGATAAGCGCAGAAACCATCTGACACCATACCATGCTTTCACAATATTATTGACTATATTCCCCATGCTGTACATTATATCCTCGTGACTTATTTGTTTTATACCTAGAAGTTTGGACCACTTATTGCCCTTCACCTTTCCCCACCACTTTTTAATTTTGCAGTTACAGTTGATATTCAATATTATTTTATGTTAATGTCAGGTGTACAGTATATCATTAGACATTTATAGATTTAAGAAGTGATCCCCCTGACTAGTCTAGTACCCACCTGGCACTATACATAGTTATGACCATATTATTGATTCTATTCTCTATGCTTTACTTTACATCCCAATGATTACCTTGTAACTATCAATTTGTCCTTTATAGTCCCTTCAACTTTTTCACCCTGCCCCCCAGACATTCTCATCTGGCAACCATCAAAATGTTCTCTGTGTCTATGAGTCTGTATCTGTTGTTTGTTTATTTTGTTCTTTACATTCCACATATAAGTGAAATCACACTGCATCTGTCTTTCTTTTCCTGACATATTCCACTCAGCACAACACCCTCCAGGTCCATCCATGACATTGCAGCTGGCAAGAACTCATTCCCTTCCATGGCCAAGAAATATTCCATTGTAATATAGGTACCACCTACTCTTTGCCCATTCTTCTATCAGTGGACACCCTGGCTGCCTCCACATCTTGGCCATTGTAAACAATGAACATATGGATGCACACGTCCCCTTGAAGTAGTGTTTTGGGTTTCTTCAGATAAATACCAGGAAGTGGGATTACTGGGTCCTTCTTTGTCTCTTGTTACAGCCTTTGTTTTTTAAAGTCTATTTCGTCTGGTATAAGTATTTCTACTCTGGTTTTTTGTTTGTGTGTTTATTTGTTTCCATTTTCATGAAATAACATTTTCTATCTTTTTACTTTCAGTCTGTGTGTGCCTTTCAATCTGAAGTCTCTTGTAGGCAGCGCATGTAAGGGCTTTGTTTTCTTACCCATTCAGCCCTCCTATGTTTTTTATTAGAGCATTTAATCCATTTACATTGAAAGCAATTGTTGATAGATATAGTTATTGCCATTTTATTATTCATATTTTTATCAGTTTGTTTTTGATTTTTGTTTGTTTTGTTTTGTTTTCCATCTTAAAGAAGTCCCTCTAACATTCCTTGTAATACTGGCTTGTGATGATGAACTCCTTTACCTTTTTCTTGTCTGGGAAGCTCTTTCTCTGTCCTTTGATTTTAAATGATACCTTGCTGGGTAAAGTACCTTGCTTGTAAATCCTTATTTTTCATCACTTTGAATATTGTGTGGCAGTCCCTTCTGGCCTACAAAGTTTCTGTTGAGAAATCAGCTGACAGTCTTATGGGTACTCTTTTGTAGATAACCGCTTTCTCTTGCTGCTTTTAAGATTCTCTCTTTGTCTTTAACCTTTGCCATTTTAATTATAATGTGTCTTGGTGTGGCCCTACTTGGGTTCATCTTTTTTTGGGACTCTGCACTTCCTGCATTTGTATGTCTATTTCCTTCACCAGGTTAGGAAAGTTTTCAGTCATTATTTCTTCAAATATTTAGATTCTCAATCCCTTGCTTTCCCTCTTCTCCTTCTGGTACTTCTATGATGCAAATATTGTTACACTTTACACTGTCCCAGCGGTCTCTTAAACTATCCCCATTTTTTAAATGCTTTTCTTCTGTTTTGGTATTCCAATTGGGTGTTTTATGCTACCTTGTCTTCCAAATTGCTGATTCAATCCTCTGCTTCATCTAGTCTGCTGGTGATTCCATCTAGTGCATTCTTCATTTCGGTTATTGTATTCTTCACTTCTAAATGGTTCTCTTTTTTTATGATTTCTATGTCCTTTTTTATGATTGCTATCTCTTTTTTGAAGTTCTCACTAAGTACTTTAAGCATTGTATAACAATTATTTTGAACTCTGTCTGCGGTAGGTTGCTTGCCTCCATTTTCTTTAGCTCTTTTTTTGGAGTTTTCTCCTGTTCTTTCATTTGAGACATATTCCATTGCTTCCTCATTTTGGCTGCCTCTTTGCCTCTTTGTTAGTTTCTATGTATTACGTAGATCTGCTATGTCTCCCAGTCTTACCAGGTGACTTTATGTAGCATGGGTCCTATGGTGCCCAGTGACACAGTCTTCCTAGTCACCTGCCCTGGTTGCTCCAGGAGTGTCTTTTATGAGGGTTTTGTGTGCCCTTCTCTTATAGTTGAACCTTGATTGCTATTGGAACATCAGTGGGTGGTATTGACCCTCAGGCTGACTGGCTATGGGGTTTGGCCACGTCCACAGCTTATGGACTGCTGTGCAGGGGACTTGCTTCATGGAGGAGGATTCTCCACAGTGTGCTCTCATGCCTGTTGAGACTGTCCTTTGTGTTTGCCATTTGTGAGGCTAATTGGGTGGTGTTCTGCTGTGGTCTGATGCCAACTTCCAAGTATAATATGTTGGTTCTTGGGCCTCTTGGGAGGGGCTTCAGTGCAGGCCCCAGTCATCTACTGCCTGTAACTGTCCAGGGAGTACCTGGTAAGAGCTACAAAGCAATACATGGTTGATTGCTGCCTGTGATGTACCTGGTATGTGGGAGAGGCCACACTGCAAAATGAGGATGGCTGCCACCAGCACCAAGTCTGGGTATCTCCTCCAAAAGCCAGGACATTGCAGAGGCCTGCTGCCACCTGCCAGCTCCCATAAGATTCAGCTGCTGATAAAGCCTTGTGTGGCAAGTAGGTTGGGTGAGGCAGCTTCTCAATGAGTCAGCAGAAAGAAGCTGCAGAACTCCACAGGCCAATCAGATACAGATTTGGCCTGTGGGGGTGGGCTCAGCATAGGAAAGATGGTGCCCGCCTGCTGGCTGCACAACAGTATGGCCCCACACAGGGAAAATGGGGATTTGTACCTCCAGTTTTCACCCGGAAGTTACACAACTCAGTTTCTCCCCATATGTCTCCAACACCTCCAGAGTCACCGTTCCTCTGCTAGAGCCCAGGGTGAGTGCCTGTGCAGGTTCTTTAAGAGGCTGTCTGGGTTTCCTGAAGGTTTCCTTCCTATCTGAATGGTTGGAATCCCCACTGTTTTTCACTGCCAGAAGTTTTGGGGGCTCCAATATTCCTGGATGGGGAGCCTGATGTGGGGGGCTAGGGTCCTTCGCTCCTTAGTGGGGAACCTCTATAGCTGAGATATCTCTCCTGATTTTCAACCACCACTCGTTGATATAGGACCAGTCTGTTTTTCATCTCCAGTCCTCCTCAACATGGCTTCTTTATACCTTCAGTTATAACACTTCAGTTAGACTTCAGATGGCTTTCCAGGTTGATTGTTGTATAATTTAGTTGTAATTTTGATGTGTTCACAGGATGAGGCAAACACAGTGTTTATCTACTCCACCATCTTGGACCTCCCTGTTTTTCATATTTTAAATATCTATCTAAATACTTCAGTTAGAAGCATATCCTGGTGATGTAATGTACAGCATGGTGACTATAGTTCCAGTGGTTCTCAAGCTTTTCTGCATGTTAGAGTCACTTGGGGAGAATTGCAAATTCCCAGTAACCAGATTGCACCCAGGCCAATTAAATCAGTCTCCAAGGGTGCCTAAGTATTGCTATTTTTAAAGCTCTCTAGTTATTGCAATGAGGTTGAAGAGACTTGCTACTCTGTGATCCACAAATAAGCAGCATTGGCATGGGAGTTTGTTAGAAAAGCCAGGTCTCAGGTTCCAAACCAGACCTATTGAAGTTACAGCTACATTTCAACAAGGGCTCAGGTGATTTGTATGCAGTTTAAAATCGGAGAAGTACTGATTTATAGCAAGAGGTTTCTATTTGTTTGTTTGTTTACTAAGCTCATTCTCAGATATAAATAGGAATGCAGAAATCCAGTGAAGATTGTTAGTGCTAAGAAAGTGCTTTACAAATGATAGTCAAAATACTGAATATAAATGCTCACTATGTGGCAATGGTGATTCATTACTTTTTGCAAACTGTCTTAGTGTGGGAGTGGGGTAGAAATTAAATTACAGTTGGAGAAATACTCAGTGTAAGACAAACAAAATAGAGAGAGCCTGTATAATCAAAATTTTCATGAAGTTTAGCAGATTGGTGGTACAGAGTGGGTACTGGGTTGTGTAGTTTTTGTTTTGTTTTGTTTGTATGTTTTTAAATGAGAAAGATGTGTACATTTATAGACTCAGAAGGAGTCAGAAGAAAATAATTAAAAATAGAGTGGAAAGATTAAGTGATGGTGATGATAGTGGATCTTACCATGAGGTGATTAGGCAGAACAGTGCTATGAAGGGTGGAGGGGGACCTCACAATTGGGCACGGGTGAGAACAATATAGCTATGGATTCTGCTTTCAATGGGAATACGCAGTAATGCACAATACAGGAAAATAAAAAGGATCACAAAGCTGTGTTATATATAACATAACAGGGTAAGCAGAGAATATGGTGGTACAGAAAAAGCAATATTGGACCAGGATTAGGATTGCTCAAGAAGGGTGTCTGCAAGTACTGATGTCTAAACTTACACTTGAAGAGGATGATGGAAAGGAGGATTCAGCCAGAGGAATGTAAATGAAATTGTTTAGAATTGAGGAAGAACAAGGTATTCTTAAGGATACAATGCATCCCACCTTTAGCACTGAGTGCTTAAATGGTGTGGGGACAGAGTCCCAGAGAGCAGTTTCCAGGCTCTTGGCCTAACATGGAGGGGTGCTGGCTCGGGTAGTAAATGGCCCTCGGCTGTGACTAATTGGCTGTCAGCTGTTACCGGTTAGCCATTAGCCATTGATATAAATGCCATGGCTATGCTAGGGGTTGGCTGGTTGGCAGAGAAGTGGACGGCAGGCTGTGGATCATGTGGATCCTGCTTACTGTGTCTCCAACCCAACCACCAGTGAGAATATAGTGGTATGACTCCCCTACCTATGGCTCCGTGGATGTTCCTTTTTGGCCTCACCATATCCTGCGTTCTTGTGTGGGAAGCAGGATCAGAGTCCCTGCATGACATATGGGTAAGTGAGGGAAGGGAAGGGCCCAAAAGGGAGAGGAACTGGATACGGTATAGGGTTAAATTCAGAAGAAGTGAGTTTATGGAGAATTCTTCAAGGTGACTACGTACTTGCGTCTTTCTCTTGAGGAGAAATTTTATCATGGCACTCCCTTGACAAAAAAAAACACATCTTAATAGCAATGGCAATAAAATTATATTTGCATATGAGAACATTTTTTAAATGTAAGGTTAACAGAAAAGATAGATGGGAAGGGCATAATTGTGTTCTTGCAGTAATTTGGGCAAAGATAATGGTATTTCAGAATTTTAGGAAGTAGAAACTGAAACCCTTACAGATGGATTGGATTGGGGATGGAGAAGATTCAAGAATGACATGTGTCTAAATCAAGACATGGAAAAGGACACACACTTGTTTTGGTTCATCTGTTTGGTTATTTGGAGAACTGGCAGTGTAGTGTAGATGATGATTTGGTTTCTGAAAATAATGGTTGTAGGGACAAAGTCCCCAAGAGCAGTTTCCAGGCTCTCGACCTCACATGGAAAGGTGCTGGCTTGGGTAGTAGATGGCCATCAGCTGTCATCAATGAGCTATTAGCCACTAATATAACTGCCATGGCTACGCTAGCAAGCCCGGATTGCGGCTAGCAAGTGTGGTTAGCAAGCAGATTGTGGATTGCAGATCGTGTGAATCCTACTTCCTGTGTTATGCCCGGCCTCCAGCAAGAATATAGTGATATGACTCCCCTATCTGTGGCTCCGTGGGTGTTCCTTTTTGGTCTCATCGTGTCCTGCATTCTTATGTGGGGAGCAGGAGCTGAGACCCTGCATTACAATGACGTTCAGTGGATAGTAACATGTATGGTCTGAAGCTCATCATGGAGATATGGTAAAGAGAATCGGATTGGGGGTCTTCAGCATAGATATAGCACTTTAATCCATGAAAATGGAAGCACTAGCCCAGGAGGATCATAGAAACTGAAAAATAAAGTAGAAATAAGAGAAGGCTTCAGGCAAGATCTTTAAGGATATCAACTTTTAAGGGATAACTAGAATTTTAAATTAAGTGGGGAAAAATAGGAGGAAAAGGTAGATAACAGTGTCACAGAGTCAATTTGTCAACTTCTGAAATGTGAAATAAGAAACATGAACAAAAGTAGCTGATGAATTTAGAATAAAGGAATTTCTTGACCATAGTTAAGAGATTTTCATAGAGCAGCAGGGGATCATAGAAGATGGAGATGGATTCAAGTTTGCAACTTGCAGACCATAAAAACAGAAAAATTTTGGCATGTTTTGCATAAGATTGGGGGAGAGAGGGAGGGAAGGGGAGAGGGAAGGCCAGAGACAGAGAGGACGTGAGATGAGGTTTGGAAGATAAACCATCAGTGCAGATAAAACAATCCTGGAAGAATGTTTATCCAAAAACCTTTCATGCTCTTTTTGGTGTGTGTGTGTCTTCCTAAGGCACTGCTTTGGCTGTGTGTGTGTGTGAGTGTGTGTGTATGTATGTATGTATATATATATCTGTCTGGGGAATTGTGTATTTCCTCATTGGAAAATAAACATTAAAAATAAGAATAATTTTAAATAGGGAATATTGACATCTTTATTTTATGCTTTGTAATTTATGTAATTTCATTATGATATTTATATTTGAATAGTTCATCTAGTCTCAGATTTTAAATATTTGTTTTGGTTTCTCTTCACTCCACCCCTAGGAATTTCCTAAGATTACAAATATCTTATTTCACCCATATGTTTGCTTTCAAAACAGCTGAATAAATATCTTTTATACATTCTCAAGGCTGAATTTAATTAACTACATACATATTAGAAACCCTTTAGGCAGAGGCTATAATTCCTATGTTGTTTGAGTATGCTAGATGTTCCATTTAGATTATATTCTCATATAACAATTTGGAAAATTTGTACATCAATCTAGCCTGTGGGCTAGGTCTGGCTAATACTTATGTCCCCTGGATATGTAGTGGGTTTTTTGTTATTATTATTATTGGGTTTTTTTGCTTTATTTTTTTAATGTGTCAGGGATTAAAGACTTTGCATTGACTAGGATGCTTCAGGATGGAAAGTGTTGAGTAATTTTATTGGCTTCATCTCTCCCTTACATTAATACAGTGGTTTATAAGCAGGGGTCAGCATCTAAATCACCTAGTCAGACTTTTTTAAAATTTAAGCACCCAGACCTTATCCAAGCCTTGAAGAATCAGAGTTGTTAGGTCTAAGGAGAGATGTGGGACATTCTTTAGATGCTTTACAGATGATTCTGATGCATACCTTTTGTTGCAAAACAGGGAAGATTCCCTAAAATACCATGCAGTTAATTGCCTTGTATCTTCATAAGCATCCAGTTGTAGAATAGCAGAAATCATGAGCATTTAAGCAGTACTCACTACCCCTCCCTCACACACTTTTAAATTATTGCTTTCTTTCATTAATACCTGATGTCACAATTTTCTCTCACAAGTGACAAAGACATATTAAAGAGGGAAAATTATATAAAATGAATTGTCGCTGTCGTTTTAAAATTCACCAGCCTAGCATGTTTTCTGACTTTAAAATATGGAAGAGGAAATGACCTCAGTTTGAATATGGGAAACAGACATTTTCACAGTGATTACAAATCATAGTTTCAACTGCCAGCCCTTGGAAGAACAGAACTTGTGATACATGTTTCTGCCAGATGTTAGAGATTTCATCATTTAATTTCTACAGAAATTAAGTGTTTTTGAAGATGGCAATTTCAAATCAAATATGTCTACATATTAACTCTTTTAAGAAATAACAATCTAGTTATTCCAGGTTAAATTTCCCTTTGGGCCACTATTGGTGTGGGGTAGAGGGGAGTAAAACTTGCTTTGTAGGTGTCACAGAATAAATAAAATGAATACCAAATTCAAACGTAAATAGTTTGTGGATAATCAGTAATTTTGATTATATACATCACTATTTTGTTGCATTATAATGAATGATAAGCAGGTGACTATAGAATTACATACCTCTGATTCTGATAAAGAGAGGGTCCTCTATTATTGATTCTTGATTATCACTTCTAATAGAAGATAAAAAAGCAAAGATAATTGAAAAGGGGATACTCTAAATCATATACCCTCTCACTTCATTTAGGTAATATGTTTATAGACATCCTGGAGGAAGAAATATAAAATTTCCTGGATTATAGTGCATATGTGTATATATATGTATATATGTATATATGTATGTATATATATGTATATATGTATATGATTTATATATGTATATATACATATATATGTATATATATATGTGTGTGTATATATATATGTATACACACACATACATAGATAGATATCGGTATAGGTACTTCGATATAATACATATTAGGAAGACTTCTCAGAACCATGAAAGTTAGGGAAAGATCCTTAAGACTCACTAAGTGAAGGAACAAAAATGTTAACTTTGCATCATCAGTGTAGATAAAACACTGGTGAATGCTTGTTAATTGGCTATCTAATTGTCTCTCTAATGAATTTAGCAAAGACTAACATTATGTAAAGAGCAGTGGTTAGCAAGCTCTCTCATAGAGAAATCATGAGTCATAAAATATGTTTTTTAGAGGTACTTCCACTTTATTAATTTCAATCACTCTCTAATTAAATGTACATATGCAGCAGTAAAATCTACCAAATCATCAACTGATGCATATTTAGCCTCTGGGCTCAGTGACGTTTAATTAGTTAGTAGACAGCCAAATGTCAACTTTTTCCAGGGACAGACAGTTTGTGTGAAGTTTTTTCTTTGCAATCTCTGTCTCTTTCATATAATACTTGACTTAATTTCAACAATTATGCAACACAAAATAAAAAGCAAGTTATAAGTAAAAATTTTGGACAGTTGAACATGAGAGAAGTACAGAAATTACATATGGATATAAACATAAAATATCCTTAATTTGCTCTAATTTGTTGAAACATTGTTATACCAAGAATTGGAAGCAGTCAATCTGAAACTAATAAGGCATTTTTTTCTAAGCAAGATTGTTTTTCTCAAAGAGACATGTACTAAGAAGTCTTAATTGTGGCCTTTTACCTCAGATGAGAATTTTAATTAGCTTCATAGGAATTTCCATACACTCCTAATGCATGAAGAGCTCATTTTAACTGAGAAAATTACATGTCAGAGTGTGGGTTTTGATGTAGGCTTCTACTCATAACCTCTAACTTTCCCTCAGCCACAGATCGACTGTTCCACTAGAGCTAGGTGGGCTAAGCAATGTTAGAATTTCAGTGGATGGAGAGGGCAATCTGACTCTGTTAAAACTTAGTTGTGAGAAGCAAAATATTGATATTTCTTGGAAAATTGGTAAAAGAGAAACATTAATTCAGAAATAAAATGAACATATTAGAAGCATTCCAAATTGAGAACAATACGTGATTATTCATTAAGAATTAAATTTCAGCAATTCCCAAATAAAATGCAATGTGCAAGGCGTGGTGGAAATTAGAATTATATCTAATATGTCAAACATTCTATTTTTTCATATGGCCATCATTTGATTATACATTCCTTATACCCTTTAACATTTTACCCAATTTTGCAAAATTTCCTAAAAAATATTGGATGATACTACAATTTCATATCACTCTTTTATGTAAGCTATGAAACTTTTCAATCAGAAATAAAGGAAATCATAACAAATTATAGTTATATTAGAAGAGAACTTGCTATATAAAGATTTTCATCAAATGGCTTAATATAGAATTTGAAAGAAATCAGCAAAATGATGATTTTTAAACAGAAGCAGTTTGAAGTGACTAAAATTAAGTTTTTAAAAAGCATATGCTATTTGAATTTGATTAGATAAATGATTATGTAAAATATGGAAAATTCTTGTGCACATTTTTTGTTTTACACCAAATGAAGAAATGCAGTCACATTTTAGAGGTAATATAACTTTGATGTGAAATTATCAATATCAAAATTTGGCTTATTTTAAAATAACAAGTTTGTCATGCTTAGTTTATAAATTTTTCACCTTTTTAATCGACCTCATTTAATAGTAAGTGTTCACATTGTGGTCAGAGATGACATAAAATAAAGAAATAGGGATGAAACGTGAGGAGGCATGAAGATAACTTAGAATTTTCTAAGATGTGGCATTAGGTGTATATGTATTCCTTATTAAGTGATAACCCATTATTGGCATATTGTCTGGCTTCTGACATAGCTGAATACTCATAAATTAACTGTATGTAAGTGTGATGACTACCTGGGATGTGATTATTCTCTTGAATTTTGAAGTCCCTGAAAAGTCTTGAGGAATACTAGCTTAACAATGACTCAGCAATTTTAAAATATGTTTAAAACTAAAAGCAATTTACAGAAAAACATATTACTAAATTTTTGTAGGTCATATGTGTTTCTGAAATATGTTTTGAAAAATGTGCTTATTTTCTTTGTAATAGGACATGCATATTCCATATTAGTCATGTTAGCAGAAAGAATCAT
This sequence comes from Rhinolophus sinicus, assembly GCF_057876585.1. Lineage (NCBI taxonomy): Eukaryota > Metazoa > Chordata > Mammalia > Chiroptera > Rhinolophidae > Rhinolophus > Rhinolophus sinicus. Next base: position 93,959,607 of record NC_142517.1, read on the forward strand.
GGCCAATATTTTATATCCCTCCTGAGATCTGGAAAAAGGGGGTTGGGAGGTTCAGGGATTAATTAACCCCTGATATAAAGGATTAAAATATATAAAATATATTTTTTTTATGGAAAAGGTTTTTATAGCTTATTACTGAGGCAGGTTGTAGAAAATCATTTCACCTGTTTGTGTAGTTGGTTGATAATTCTTTAAAATAGCAAAATGTCTGAAATCCAGTACAGACAAGAAACACGTATGGTTTAATTTAACAAAGTAGGTACTTAATAAGTATGTAGACTTTGATGAATGGTATTTATATACTGGTTGAATTTGAATTTTAGTTGTCCAAGTGATAACTGGCTAAGTATGCAACGCATGGGAAAAATCCCATTTAAAACCTGTGTCTTTGAATTTTAATTTCAATATTATAATTTTATATGAAAATAATATAAAACTAATTACATTACTTATATTGATATAACTAAATACGCAGAACTAATATTCCACATATTTTTGGTAAAAATATGTCTGAATGTAGCTGGCGATTAATGGAGCTGCAATTCCCAGTTTTACTGCCTGGTATATAGATTGGCTTCATTTAATGTTTGCCAACAAGTAAATTAACATAGCACCTGAGGCATAATTCTCCTGTGGATGGTGGATACTGAGATCTTCCCATCCTTGCTGGTTTAATTCCTCCTGAGCACATTGCTAGTAGGTACATTTTAATTCAGTCTGGATGCGGACATTATCCGTGACTTTAATGACAGGTCATTTACAGCAAACTCATGTTTCCCTGCAGAGATGTCTCTTTAAGTGACATCTTATCAATAGCAATTCAATTAGTCAACCCTAAGACTATGAGATGGAGCTTACACTGTGTCACAAAGCACTCTTTGATTTTGCTTTTGAAGTGTCCTTATTAATCTCCCCCGCTCCCTCTGCATATAAACATATGTACTGAAGTTTTAATTTCAGACATGCCTTGTATGAATTTTACTCCTTTTTTTCTCATAGGATTAGCTATCACATAAAATATGTGTATTTCCCTTTTCAAGAAATATGAACACAAATATATCTGTCTTAATTAAAAACCCATCAAAGCCTTGATATTGGCAAATAGAATGGAATATTGCGAAAGGCTATTTTTCTGGCCATAAGATCAATAAAATATTTTACAAGCAAAATACATGAGAATAATAAGATACAGAATTAGTGTACAATAAAATCAATTTTATTGTTCCTTATTTAGCAGAAGTTTGGAATTTGGAGAATACCATACTCATAATGAACCAATGTACAAACTTCCCCTTTTTCATCTTTCCACATCAACATTGAGCATTTATTACAATCCTATTGTATGTCAAGTGTCATGTTACACATTAGAATCCCTATATGGTGTCATTACAAAAAGATACTTTTGGAAAAGATGGCTGGATGAAGAGTTTTATATAAAGTTTGATCCTGAGAACAGAGGGATCAAGAATTTTCCATCATTATAGGTTTTGTTGGAAAGGAATAGATGGCGTGAAGGATGGGTAGGGGGGTGAGTATAGCTGAAGCAGTGTGGGAATAACAACTAGCACAATTGGTGTCCCAGGAGAGATTTAAGTCTGCATCCCTGATGGTACCCCTTGTCTATAATGAATTAACTTCTCTCCTAGAATGGCAATAGTGCAGTACTTACATACCATCCTCTGCAAAATTGATAAAATAGTCATTCACATCACATATTGTGCTCCGAAATTCAGATGAGAACACCAGTTGAGAAAGACTATTAGGTTCTTGTTTCAGGTGAGTCTTCCATCCCTGATTTGATTGCATGAGATTCTCTTAAAGTTCCAGAGCTGCAAGTTGTGATTGAGATCAAACAAGTGCCAGATATAATTGGGAGGTTTTAAAAAAAAGTTTCAAAACAACTATCTGTACGTGAGCTTGGTTGTATTAAGTGATGATCAGTGGTGGAAAAGGAACTCTTAGCCTGTCCTGGAACATGAACAGGAACTCTGCATATTTTCAATATTGGTTAAGTGGTACATTCTAGCAAGTATGTCAGTAAGGATACTCTTAACTGCAGGTCACAAAAGACCACATAAAATTAGTTTAATTGTGCCACATAAACTATTGGAAGCAGGGTGATTTCAGGATGATTAATTTAGTGTCATTACAACATCACATCGTGTCATATTCATCTTTTCCTGACACTCCTAAAATAACAACAGCTCTCTTTGTGGTTGTACAATGGCTGCATTACCTGCAGATATGAGTAAGAAGAGAGGTCTTTCTTCCCACACATCAGTTCTTGTATCTCCAATACTGTTCCTATAAGCTCTCTAGTAGACTTATACTCAGATTTCATTTGCAAGGATTGGGCTACACACCAAAGACTTGTCACTGACAAGGAAAAACAGTCTACAATAATTATTTTAAGTTAAAAACGATTCAACCCTAGGGTACTGGAAAGGGAATCATCTTCCTAGAGTTTATGAGGCAATGACACCCAACGCAAAATTGGAGTCTGGGTTAGCAAGGAGGAAGGGTTGTATCGCTACAATGTGGGACTGTAGGAACACCCCAGGTTTTTGAAAAAGGCAGGAATTGCCAAAGTAAATGAAGTTTAAGGAAGTCTATTACTTATTTATTGATGCATAACAAATTACCCCTAAACTTAGTGGCTTAATACACATTTATTTATCTCTGACTCTCTGGGTATCAGGAATTCAGTCATGGTTTAGGTTGTCCTTTGTTTCTTGGTCTCCATGAGGCAGCAATCAAGGTGTCTGCTAAGACTGATGTCTCATATAAAGCCTCAACTTCCAAGCTAGCTCATATAGTGTTGGCAGGTATATTGGACAGAGGGCCTCAGTTTCTTGTTGGCTCTTGTCCAGAGGCTGTCCTAAGTTCCTTCCTATATGAGTCTGTGTAACGAGGCTGACAACATCACCAAAGATGCAAGCCAAGAAGGCAATTAAGAGAGTCTGCTAGCAAGACATAAGTCGCAATCTTTTATAACCTAGTCATGTACATGCTGTCTCCTCAACCTGCTATATTTAGTTGATTGGAAGTGAGTTATTCAGGGGGAGGGAGGGAATTATACAAAGCTATTCACAACAGGTGGCAGCCATCATTGGGGGCCATTTTAGTTGCTGCCTAAAATGCTATTGGTAGAAACAAATAATAGTTTAGAAATACAAAGACAATAAATATACTTAAGGTAAATGATTTGGGGGTCATTTGGTAGCCTATGATTCAATCCGTTAACTATGAAAGTAAAATTAAAAAGTTTAAGGGGATTTTTAATAGTTCTAGTGTTGTTCTTTGCCTTAACTAGAATCAAGGAGATGAAATAAAAGAGGAATTTTACGTACTGATATAACAAGCACAGAAGTCCAGAATTAAACCTTAGAAAGAGTAGCAAATGCTAGTGACATGCTAATATAAAAATGAGAAATGGAGAACCGTAAAAGATGAACGTAGCCCCAGAACAATTATATTTTAAAACAAGATCCTATATTAGTACAATTCTTTAGAATAATATAGGCATCACTAGGTCTTTTAAAAACACATTCACTTTTAATCTATAAAAGGCAGTTAAATGCTTCTGTACTTGTGTTACTGTTGGAGTGACTTAAGTCATATTTCTCATATAATAATTTAATTCTAAACTGAATTTGGTTTATAATACAAAAGGTTAAACTTTATTGTGAAAATAAGCCTTATAGAAAAAAATCTTAAAATTGCTTTTTAAATTTTAATTAAATTTCATATTACTGAGAACATTTTTCTTTTGCTTCTTGCTGTGTGATTCTAATAAACTAATTGTTATTTGTATGATTTTGATACATTATTTTCTTAACATAGATGCAAAAGTATCAAAATACCTAAAACAGTGATGCTCAATGTGACTAATCTATTACCTAAATGTAAAATCCATAAAGGGTTGAAGCATATGAAGCATAGTATGTCAATTCTCTTAAGTTGGAAAGACCTATTTTTAGGGGGGAGAGGTCCAATTGTATTTACCTAATTGCATTTACTATGATCTTAAGGATCTGGTGATTATTAATTGCATCTGATCTTCCCACCTATTGCTTATTAAATATTGTCAGTTTATTTTGTTATTCCAGGATTCCTTTTTATTGAAGTGAATCCTATTAAAGCACAGTCTCAAGGGTACATTAACTCACATTTCAAAACCACAGTACAATACAGCAGAAACATGGCAGAGTGGAGAGACTGCCTCAGGACAAACAGCATGAAAAATAAGTTCACCTTTGATTCCAAGGGAAAGAAGGATGCCTTTAGGTCATAAATAAGGGCATTCCCATAACACATTCCATCTGTTCAATCCCCATATATCCCAGCATTGCCAGGGGAGTGTGGGGGGGGTCATGATATTGGTGTAAAATGGGCTTTCTTATAAACAAGAAAACTTACAATACTAAATGCTATTTCCTCCCAAATAGCTATGGTTGGTAGTTAAAAGTATTAATCATTACCCATTAAGGATCACTATCTTTTAAATATATATTAACTGCATGTCCAATGCAGTATTGTGAGCAAAACCTGTGATGATTATAAACAGAGCTGCAGGTGCTTGTTCTCCAGACTCAGGGCATAGGTGACCTCTACATGGCATCATTGGGAATCCAGATCAGCGTGTGAGGCAAGTTATTCACATCTAGATGCTTTTTTTTTCCAAGCACTGCAGTAACTATATAAGCCATCAAAACACTGCTGTGGCAAAGACAGTGGAAATGGAAAGATAAAATCAGTAGAGAAAAGGAGACCATACAGTAATAATAATAATAAAAATCAGCTGCTGATTAAATTACTTCACTTTGTTAATAATGCATCCGAAACCTATAAGAGATTATTTCTGACCAAATAAAGAGTGGGACTTTCATTTTGCAACAGGAGCTTTTTCTGAAGATAGTGCTAATTAAGTTGAATGATCAGCCACTTGGGGAATAACAAAAGATTGGTTAAAAGCAACAGTTGGCACTTTAAACCATGATATTTCCATTAATTCTGTGAACCTCAAGAAGAAATAACTAAGAAAATTTATTTAGTAAACTTTTTGTGCACAAGGCATCCTTGCTTTTAGCTCTATATTGTGGACAATGGGGAATGAAACGTTTAATAAAATGATAGTTCAGAAATTTGGAAATTGAGAGAAGGTAGGAGAGAATGAACTGAATTCTTTGACAGCAAAATTAGATTTTTGAAATGGCATCAGAGGTCTAATTTGTGGTTTTCTCTTAAATACTTGAACTTCCAGTGTATACCAATAGATTAGCTAAATCTTTCGTGTATAAATTTTAACATTTTAAATTCATTTTCCAAAGATGTCATATTTTCTTGGTTTCTTGAAGTAGTCTGTAATATTACTTTAAAAATAAATGTTTCCTAATGAATAACAATAAAAATAAGTTTTCTCTTTTGCTCATTGATTTAAACCGATCTTGAAAACAATATCCTGTTTTGCAAAGATTATGAATTTTTAGGTGTTTTTATTAAAAGGCTGTAGAGAGAACATTAGGATCATTGTTTACTGACAGTTTATTTTCAATGAAATCTTTTTTTTTTTTTTTGGAGGGATCAGGGAGGGTGTGGGAGGGCTTCCATTTCCTATTTTTAAACAATAGAAAATCTGTGAAAGGTTCTATCCTTTACCCTCCTAATACTACACATGAAAAATGCTGATGGTTCATCATGTTATTCTTCCCTGAGACCCTGATCTAGCCTTCATATCCTTAACATATATTTTCAGGTGGGTACCACTAATCAGATTCAGCACTAAAGAACTATACCCGCCATCATGTATCTAAACTATGTAGGGCAAAATTAAAGGTTAAACGTGTGGGGGGGTAGTGATGAAGATACTGTATCACTTCTTATTTTCAGGGATATATTTTAGTAAAATTTGAAAGTGGACTTAGAAAAAGGATAGACATATGCTAACCATATAGATTTTTGTTATTAAATTTGGTGACAATAACGTGTCAACCTAGAACTTTTGATATATACCTATTTCTAAAATCAATATTAGAATTGCTATTTCAATGAACACTTCTTAAGGTCAGATGCAGTAGACGCATCGTTTTCTTCAAAGTTTGGAATAATTATCCTACTGCAATTGTTTCCCTATTTAAAAAGCAATGTTATGTAGTAAGTAAGAATAATCCTTCTGAAAATTGTGGCATTATCAAGCTAAGGTTTAGCAAAGCTGTTCTTAACTTGGAGTCCATAATCATGCTTAGAATTCTGGAGACTCCATGAGCTAGGATAAGGGAAAAAAAGGCTCCTCTTTTTTTCACAAAGTTCTAAATAAATTTTGCCTTTCCTTATTTATTTATGTGAATAATACACCAGAATACTGTATTGTGGTAACTGTATTGTACTGTGACTTTAGCTTCAATGGAAACCTCAGATATTTCCAAAGAACAGTATAGATGTAACAGAAATTTTGAATATACTTATGTTTATCAGTGTTTTGGAATCACTGAATCATCTCATTACTTAATGTATTAAGAGAACCACATTTCTCCAGTTATGTGTGGCTGTCTAATAAATCCCCCGAGAACTAAGTAGCTTACAACAATGCATCGTCTTTCACAGTTCACTGGTTTCACTGCACTGAGTGGTTCTGGTGGATAGCTCATGAGGCTGGGTCAGATGGCAGCTGGAACTGTAGTTATCTGAATGAAGGCTTTGCTGGGCTAGATGTTCAAATGGCAAGGCTAACAATAGGCTGGTAGCTCATCAGGGGCTGATAACCAGAGAACCTACACATAGTTTCTCTCTGCGGTGTCTAAGTTCTAAGAGGGAGTGTTCAAAGAGGATCTGGACAGGACACCAAGGCAGAAGCTGTGAAGCTTCTTGTGACCTAATCTTATTATTTCCACCAGCTGAGATTTGACATGGGAGGAGTTTATACAATTGTGTGAATATTGGAAGTCTGATTCATAGAAGGCCTTCTTTGAAGAATAGCTACTGCAGATTTTATCAGTATAACACAACTTAAAAAAAAATATTTTGAAAACTGTATTTTGATATTGTTTTCTTTGCAATGTTATTTTTTATATTATGTATTTATTAACTTTATTTTGAGAAGGGTCTCTAGTATTTACCCAATGACTAAAGGGACCTGTGCTCTCCCCTAAATATTAAGAATACCTGATTTAACAGAAATATGTTTTAATTATACAATATTGATATTTTTCTGAAATAAACATTAGAAAAGCTCACATCAAAGTCATTTCAGTAATTTTACATAAACCACAGAAGTATATATTTTATTCATTGTACATTATCGAACACTTGATTTGTGTAAGGCATTTGGCAAATGTTAGTTATTCTGATTTGTTTTCCCTTTCGAGGGAGCTGCACAATAAATTATTAGCACTAGAGTTAAAAAAATTTTTCTGTCTCTCCCCATGAGTTTGTGTTTTTTGTAATATGATATGATAGCTATATAACCTCAAAACTTCATACCCCCTTTATTACTTTGACTTCCAGGTAGAACTGTATGTTGTGGTCTATTGCAATAACCATCTTCCCACTTACTTTGGATAATATTTCTATTTTAGCATTGTATGAAGACTATTTACATGTTTTATAGAAAGTTGATTCCTTCACAAAAGTTGCCTTGTTTTACTGCTGCATTAAGAAGCAACAAACTCTGTTTCTCGTCTTGACATTTATTGCATGACTAAATATTTCAGAAAAAGTGTATCTAATTAGGGAGATTTAATCATTTTAGTGTATTATCAGTAGGATATGATTTAACTTTACTTTGACCAAATAGTTTTCATAGAAAAACATTTTATTGAAATGGACCTAAATTACTATTATTGAAATAGTGGACTGTTTAGACATAATTGTGTATGTGTAGACATTCTCACTAAAAGGAATTATAATTTTTCTATGCTTAATCATCCTACCCCAACTAATTCACTTTAGACTAATTCATTAAAACTCTTAGAACTTAAATCTTTAAGCCCATAAATTATCTCTTTTTGATTTTTCTTGCCAAAAACCATTCTGGACCTGCCATTGATTATAAATAATGTCTTTATTTTCTACACACATTCAGCAAGACACTCTTATTTATGCTTGCTGCAGTAACTATCAATATTCTTTCTCTTACAGATACCTTCTGCTTCAGCATTTCTTTTAGTTCAACAAGTGACCAATACAAAATTAATGGGTATACAGCTTACAGAATAATTTAGCTGAAATTAATTTTAAAGAAATGTTACCAGCAGCTTGAAGTTTTAGCTGTAAATATAAAATCATTAGCTTCTTTCCCAAAATGCAACATTATTATTTATTTAAGAGAAATTGCACTATCTTTCTTATACTGTTTTATAAGAATATCTCTAAATCTTTTACTTCTTTCAATAAATAAGGAATATTCTATTGCCATGACTATCTTACATTGGTGGTTTCAGATTATTTAGCATCTTTAGCTTGTTCAACTTATTTTTTTTTCTTATTCTTTAGAAACAGTGTGGACAAGACAAATAATTACACAATGGTTTATCTCTGTGACCCATAGATGATTATAACACTATAGTGGTATAATTAATGGAGAAAAACATCAAAGAAAAAGGGAACACGTCCTATTACAGCTTGTTAGAACATTCTTTCTACAACATAGTTTATAGTTATTTATCCCCTGGCACAACTTAGCACTCCCAATGTCAAAGCTAAATGCAGGAAATTATTTTTTATGCTTCTATGGAAATTTTCTGCGGATAGATAGTTTATCTCAGGTAGAGGAAAGAAATATTCAATTTATTCTCTGATGATTCATTTATTTAACAGAGTTTGAAATATCAAAAAGCTGGATACATTTTAGAAAGGGTATATAATGTTGGAAAATACTATTTTTCAATGGGTAAGTTGTTTAAGAGTTGATAGTGATTTCTAACATATCTCTACTTGGTAGTGATTATATTATTGCCTTAAAATAGGTCCCAAACATTATGGGCAATGAAATTTGAATGCATTTATGATGCAGGCAGTTTTCTGAATATCAGAATTTATTTTTATATAATAAATTGGAATTAGTAATAAAATAATGCTATCAGAAGACCTTTGCAAGCACCTCAAGTTTGTTGACAGTCTCCATCTTCCTTTTGTCTGCCTACCTCCCATCCGCTGGTACTCTGTGACATCTCCACTTCTGCTCCCAAATTTATTATTTTCTTTGTTGTATGTATTTTTGGTGTTCCACTTTATCTTTTTAAGGATAGTACTCCTTTACGAATTGGTGGAGCTGCCTAAAAGTCACAGGGTATTGAAACATAGCGCTGTTCTCCTTTCAGTTCCCTCCCACTTAACCCACAAGACAAACATACACACTCAAAGACACATGAATACACACACACACACACACACACACACACATAATGTAGTATGATCTGTGGTTATTATTTCTCTGAACTTTTGCAATAAAGTACTGAAAATAGCATGCCTTTCTAATATATGTGCATTATATAACATGCACACAATAGCAGTAGATAGAAACATTTTTAGTACAGATAATACCTTTGCAACCGATGCAACCATAGCCTTGAATATACAGAGTTGTGTAAAACATTTGGGAAATAAATAATGTTTTCTCAAATTATTTTACAATTACCTTTTAGAATGTGTGCATTTTCTTTTCAGGCAATGAGATTTTGGAAGCGAAATTGGTAAACATGCATTACCAGTTGATGTTTGTTTTCTATAATATGTTTTCCAAGCTCATCACGATTGTTCAGGGTCTACAAATGGTTTTAGATTTTCAAATTAAAATGCGTTTGTCTGGCATTTGACCATTCTAGCAGGAACAGATTGTGCATTTTCTCAATGCTTTTCAGAATACTCAGAGTCTAACAACATAAGTAGATTCAAAGATGCTGTCTGTAAAATTGTGTTCTCTTATGAAAGAGCAAGACTAAAATAGGTAAATTATTTCAACTACCCTTAGCACTAAACTCTGCAAATAAAAAGCTTTATTCAGAAAAATTTCTAACTAAATAACTAGCATAAAGTTAAAAATATATATACATATGTATATGTTCTAGAGGAAAATGTTTGGGAGAACTCTAACACCATTCCTTTGAAGATAAGAAGGAATCCAAACCCATAGCCTGTTTTCCTTCAGGCTTTTTGGTCAATATTAGTTGTCACCATTTTCATAAATGGTTCTCTGCATGGTGAATTGAGTTAATTGTAAGCACATCCAGCTTTAAAAATTTCTGTGATTAGGTACCCATACCTTTTTGTCCAAAATTCTGAGCTATATATTTTGCTGTTAGTATTTATATCATATTTTATTACTCACAATTAGAATTTTCGTCCTGCACCTCATTCTTCTTCCATCCTAACGAATAATATATCATTGATTCTTCTTTTAAGTTCCATGAGACTTTAGATGTCTCTTAGTAACCTAGTCAATTTTAGACCTGGATACTCTTATATTGGCATTCTGTGTTATTATTGCTGCGTTATTAATTGCTTGTTTTTACCTTCTGTCTTCCAGTTCTTGTGCATCTGGTATTGTTGGTGAAGGATCATCATAGTTGGTGTCAATTCATATTTGCTACATCTCAATGTTTGCCATTGACAGATTGACTCTTTCTAATTTTTTATGCCACAATGAAAACATTATCCAAAACTGGCTTCAGTTATGGCCAGGAAGCTTGGAAAATTCTTATGGTATTGTTTTGTTTATAAAACAGATTAATAGAAAATTTATCTATTTAGTTACAAAGGCACTACTAATAAAAATGAGGATATAACATACCAATGTCTTACTGTACTAAGACCAAGTCTGAAAAAAATATTTATGCATGATAGAATTTATTCATCGCATCCATATCAAATTTCCAAATTATTCCTGAATATATTGCATCATATTCTGTAATGCATCTATTATTCATATGTCTATTTAAACTGTCTTGATACTGTATATATAATCTGGGGTACCTCCATTAAATTAAAATGGTCCATCTGCTTATTTCTTATAATGTAATATAATACAATAATGACACATTTCTCCTAGAATTAATAACAAATCATATAATTTAATCATTAAATTTTTCTATTAGGGATACTCAAACTCAGACACTTAAGAAAACTGATTATTTTTATTGACACTTTTTCTACACTGTTAATCACCTACTACCTTGTTAACTATGTTTGGAGAATAATTTGACTGAATGCTTCTTGAGCCTTATTTTTATACCTTTTGAAAAAGTAATTTCATTCTGTTTTACTTCAAAGGAAAACAGTAGATTCACACAAAGATTTTACACATGTTTATTCTTGCATTGTTTTTACTAGTAGGAATTGGAAGAATACCTGTATCCAATAGAAAAATGGTTAAATATATTATGGTTCTTTCATTTTAATGCAATTTTGTCTAGCCATTTTAAAAAGAAGTTGGGCTGAGAATTTTTAAGATTGTGGCATAGTTCCAACAATGGAGTGATGAGTTAAAAATAAAACGGAGCACAAATATGTGATACATAATATAAACATAATTGTAATAAATTAATCGCAACACTGTGAGTGTGTGTGTGTGTGTGTGTGTGTTAGTAGCAGTAGCACCAATAGAAGGAAATAAATAGACCACAATATTAATATTACTAATGATTATCAATATATGCTTGGATATCAGATGAATTTTAAATTTTCCTTTTTTATACTTATCTGTTTTCAATTGTTTCTACAATACTATTGTTACTTTTTTCTCATCAGTGTACAAACAAAAGATATTTAAATATAATTAAAAATTATTTCTCAGATAAAATTATCCTTACATGTAATCTCTGTGTATAATAATAATGCTTGACTTAGCATCTTCAGTGTTTTTGTAACTTCCTAAACTTTTTCATATACATCAGTTCATTTGCTTTTTCAAAATAACTCCAATAAAGGTTAGCTAGTACCCTATATTATGCACAAGAAAACTGAGACACAGACGTTCAGTGACTTTCATAGCAGAATTATAAACAGTTCTACGCTACAGAGGTCAAACTGAGTGCAAGACCCACTATGCCGTTTCACTACTCACAAGTGAATTACAGACATTCTGTACTTTTCACATAAAGTAAATGGGACACTTATTCTTTATGGTTTTTTATAAGCAAATTATTGACTTGTGTGATAATATAGAAAGGTCCTCAGTGTTCATTCATCTTATTTATCATTAATTCAATGAATCTTATTTACAACTGATTACCAGGTACTATACTCAGAGCTAATGATTCAAAGATTGCTTTAATACTTGGCCTGCCTTCACCTAATTCAGAGTCCAAAAAAGGAAAAGTTGATTTGTTATAGAAGTGATATTTGTACTAAATTTAGAAGATTTACTCAAATTATTGTTGAACACATAAATACAGAGGAGTAGATCCACTGGCCTTTACACCAAATATCCACAGTCAATTATATACCTTAAAATACTTCACCCAAAATTATATGCTAGTGTTATCTAGGGTTTAATCTCATACTCTTAACACTCAATTATTAGGTATCATTAGAATAAGTATTTTACGTATGCAATAGTTCTTTAGTTTTTTTAATTAAATTTATTGGGTGACAATGGTTAGTAAAATTACATAGGTTTCAAGTGTACAATTCCGTAATACATCCTCTAGGTAGGTATCACATTGTGTGTTCACCACCCAGAGTCAATTCTCCTTCTATCACCATATACTTGATCCCCTTTTCTCTCTTCTCCCCCCTAATTCCCTTGCACATTATTATTTTATCTAAAACCTTCCTTCGGGGTCATAATTGCCTTATTTCAAACAATATGTGTAAAGGTTCCTTTAGTTTGTCTTGAAGTGGGCAGTGCTTCCGCTTCTTGTTTATCTGCAAAGATCTTTATTTTGGCATTATTTCTGAGATATTTTTGCTGTAAATACAGTTTTATTAGCCTCTTTTATGGTTCCCATTTTTACTGTTGAGTAGTAGGCTGACATTTATACGTGAGGTGTCTGATTTCTGCCGTAAGATCATGTGTGTATGTATGTGCATGCTCTGCAATTTCACTACAAGATGTAAAAGTATAAATTTATTTTTATTTTGTATCATGACTAGATAGATAGTGTACTTGTGGTTTCATGCTTTTTATCAGTTTTGATAAATTCTATGCCATTATGTCCTTTGGCTTCCTATTAGTTCTATGCTGAGGTTTCCTTAAGGTATCTTCTAAATCTCTTTTCCTTTCTTTAATATCTTTCATATCCCTGTCACTCTGCTATTCTCTGAATAATTTCTTCAGCTCCTACTTTGGTTTATAAATTCTCGTTTTAGCCCTAAGTTGGTATTTAAATCATCTACTTTTTGTTTCTAAAATTGTATTATTTTGTACAAATGTGTATCTTTTTGTAATATGCCTATTGACACCTGGCCCCAGGTATGCTTATCACTCTCAGCTCATTTGCATGTGTTTTCATTACTAGCTCCAGTTTCAAACCTTGACTTTTTCCTTTCATCTCCCTGGCTTATTAGAGAATTCTCTTATTCTTGTGGGTGAACAAAGCCAACAAGTGTTTTATGAACAATCTGGTTGTTATGGAATTGGAGAATCCAGTAAAAGTATATTTCTGACCCATTGATAGTTTACATGTCTTTATTATATTAATGTCAATTTGATGATAGTATATATCACTAAACTTGCTCCTGAAACATTAATAATTGTCTAATTTAGAAAAAAAATATTCCTTTACAATTTATTCTCTCTTGTATCCAAATAAAAACTACCTGTCCACATACTCGCTCAAATAATTATGTTGCTGCTGATTTCTCTGTTCTAAATTCCAATATACTTTTGTAAAATAATTCTTATATATTAGACTACATTTATATAAACTACAAAAATTAGTTGTCAACAAGTTTACATTTATTTCAGCTATAATATAATGGGCTAGACCATTCTGAGGAAACAATTAAGATTTCAGGAAATAGACAGATTAGATAGAACACCTGTTGACATGAGGCAGTTCTCAAATGTCTGTCGTTAACTGCTGGTCTACACTGATCCACTGCACATTGCTTAATCTAATTTTTACATAGTCGAATTTTGCGTGTTCTATGCATTATTGATCTCTTACTCTTTTACATTAAAAAATATTCTTCTGTGTGTTTCAATTTAAAGGTTCTTCATAAATTTCTCCATATATCTTTCAATTATTTACGTAATTACTAGAGTTTTGATTGGTCCAGTGGAATTCCAGAATCCAAAAAAATAAAAACTCAAAATGTAAACATGATAAAAAAGAAATATGACTTAAAGCTATTGATAAAAGCCACCTTACTCATGGCATGGAAAAGACTAAACAAATTCTGATTGTAGGTGTCACCACACAAAACAATAGAACTGTCCAACATAAAAATATTTGCTGAAAAACACCATCTATCCATTTATCTTTATCACAGCACCTCTTTGGACCAAGAATTTCAGTAACATAAAGGTTTTTGCTTTCTAGTGGTAATATACCTAATACATTTCTACGGTAGCAATGAACAAAATATGATACTCAAGCTTCCATTATTTTCATACTGGTAAAGTGATATACAGGAAAATCTCAAAGTGGTCCCATGAAACTCTTTAAAGATCTTTGAAAATTGAAGAATTAGGTAGTTTTGTCATAAAGAAAAGCTTAAAGTAGTTTAGTTATTCGAAGATATCTTTTACTGTTCCATTTCTGTAAGCACTGGCATAAAACTCAGTTATCAAAGAAAAATATTTTATTTCCATGTTAAGTTGTATAAGAGACCATATAGATTTTTTAAAATGAAAGTTTGTCTAATTAAAAATTGAGAGAGACCATATTACCAATATACGTGCTAAATATTGCTAGGCTCTCTTATTGTAATGAGTTATTTAAGATTATGATAATGCTAAAGAAGTTTTTTCTTAAATATGTTCCACATTTTTCCAGGAACACTATAGTTTTTGATACAAAATGTGAACAATTCCTAAATTTTTCTACTGTAGATATTAATAAAAATATTTTTTATTATTTTAAGAGATTCAAGATTATTTTGTCAGGAACATTGGACAATAAGTTGTATTTAAGGAGAAAAATTATCCTTAAATACTTTAAAGGAATGAATTACAATTAAGATTTAATAAAAGAAGAATTCATTAAATTCTAAAATATGGAGATGGTTTATGATAGACATTAAATGCTTAAGATGTCTTCAAATTAGGACTCCACTACATGGATTTTGGACCCCCTGGAATTTTACATTAATCCTTTAAGACCTTGTTTATTTCTGCCTTCTCTGGTTTTTCTCTATGCTAGATGATAAGGTTCCTAAGATTACATGCTTTTCAATTCATATGCAAAAGAATAGTATTTCACTTTGTTTCCAGTAAAAGTCTTAAGAGATACCCTAGTTTAGCTGCCTTGATCACATACCCAATATTGGAAGAATCACTGAGGTCAGAAGCCATAAGTAGGCTCCTTCTTAAGAGTGGACCCAGCTATCCAAGATCTACATGTATTTGAACTATTAATACAGGAAAAAAAAGAAAAACAAAAAAAGAAGGGAGAACAGATGCAGGGAAGTAGTTAATAATTGACTACAATGCCAGAGACACTAGACCATAATATATTAAATGCTTGTGATTAAGGCTACTCTACCTGGGTTGAAATCTGACTCTGCTACTTCCTACCTATGTGAACTTTCGTAATTTTTTTTCTGTCTTTTTTATGCTCTGGCTTTCTCATCTTTGAAATAGAGATGATGGTGATGATGATGATGATGATGATGATGATAGTCTTAGGTTTATGTGAAGATTATTTAAATAATTAATACCAAAGAATGAAGGGAGAGAATGATTACTGAATCCCAGTAGCTGCATAGGCAGGGGTCAATTGAGAGAAGTAGTGGACTTTTCTAGGTCAGCAAAATCCATCATAAGCCTTAAGTTTGAAACATAAACAATGGAATATCCTTTAGCCCTGAAAAGAAAATTATGTAATACTCAACAACATGGATGAACCTTGAGGAAATTATGCTAAGTGAAATAAGCCAGTCACAGAAAGACAAATCCTATACAATTCCACTTATATTAGGTATCTAAAATAGTCAAATTCATAAAATCACAGAGTAGAATGGTGGTTGCTGGGGGAATCAATGGGCATAGTTTCAGTCAAACAAGATGAATAAGTTTTAGAGATATGCTGTAAAATATTGTACCTATAATTACATAGTATTGTACACTTAAAATTCTGTTAGGAGGGTAGATGTCATGTTGTGTTCTTACCACATTAAAAATGCAGCAATGAATTATAAATTTTTGTCAGTTACATAAATGGGTTAACCCAGGACTTCCTAAATCCCTTGACCACTTCCTCACTTAGCATCTTCGTCTCCTGTCCACCTGAGCAAACCATACCCATTCATTCTACATAGACATCATTACTTAAAATTTTACCAACTCAGAAAACTTCTCCCAGATTTTGTTCTCTGACCTTGTACTGCAAATATACATGCTCTTAGAGTTATTCATATCGTTCTGACTTTTTCTTTTTAATTAGATGAAGGCATGCTTTCTATATTGCTAATTTCAATTCTGATGATATCTTCCAACATAACCCAATTGTACCCCTTACCATACAATGAAGGCAAATAAAGGCTGTAACTGAGAGGCAGGAATTTAGATATCTAATCTACTTTGTAAGCTGTAGAATGGCTCTGCCCAATAGAAATATAAAGTAAGCCGTCCAAGTAACTTAAAATTTTCTAGTAATCACATTAAAAGAGTAAAAAAAGGACACATATTAGGTGACCTTAATTTTAGTAGTATATTAACATAATACATGCAAAACGTTCTATATCTTCAAAGAGTACATTGTATATTTTATACTTACAGTACACCTAATTCAAACTAGACCTATTTCAGTATTTCAATATCCACGTGTGTCTGGTGGCTACCATATTGGGCAATACCTCTCTACAGGCTTGGTTTTTATATCTCCAGGTTTGGTTTCTCATCTGTAAAGTAGTAGAATTAGATTTACAGTAAGTTCCACACACCCAAAATGCCAGTGACTGAGGGAAGGCAGAAATGTATTTCTCTCTTTTGTAAACACCTGGACATATGAGTTTAAGTTTGAATATCTTGGCTGTGCTCCACAAACTTGTCAGGAAGCCAGGCCCCTTTTAGCTCACAGTTGTGCGATCTCAATGGTATGACCCTTGGCATCATTGTGAAAAATGCCAACGTCTATGTTTTAGAGAGTAGGACAGAGAAAGCAAATCATAATAATGGGCCAAAGGCACACAGCAACTATCTTTCAAAGAATGTTCAAAGAAGCTGCCATGTATCACTTCTAATTATATTTCACTTGGCAGCACTTAGTTTCAGAAAATTAGTCTTTACCGTATTCAACCAGTTGTTAGCTAAACACTGTAAGTTCTGTAATTATGAAAGAAAGGAAGACATATTTGAATAAATAGCAACTCCTAACTTAGTCTTTATCTGGGGGCCCCATCCAGAAACTCAGGGTAATTGCAAGATTTGTATGTCTGGTAGACGTACCCTTGCAAGAGACTGTGAGAGGAGCCATGATGTCCCAACACTTAATATGTTGCTTTTTCCAGAAAAATTCATATGGAAATAGGGTTTGATGCCCCAATTTGATTTGGAATGTTACTATATTTGTGGCAATCCAAGATTTTGAGATGTCAGGGAACTCTAGAAGGCACACAAGCCATGTTCTAATTGCTAAGTAGGAGACTGTCTCTGCTTATTCTGTGCTGTTTGATCATATATCATGGAACCCCAGGGAACTTCCATACTATACTGTAGATTATTTTTAAGCTTCAGGGGAAAAATAGCCATCAATTCTATTAAAACTGTTCAAATTTGTGCCACTGGTATTCTTTACAAATGCTTTTGTTCAATCAAACTTATTAAATCTTTTTATTTTGGATTCTGTTACATCTCTTGCCATATATACATATATATGTGTGTATGTATGTATATGTGTGTGTGTGTGTGTGTGTGTGTGTGTGTATATATATATATATATATATATCTTCTTCATATGTCATCTTAATTAATACGTGCTATCTAATATTCTTTCTTTGCAAATGAATGTGATTAAGCATTTTGTATAGTACATAAGTGATGTTATGAACAGGAAGATATGTGAGAAAATATACAAACCTTTCCTAAACTTTCATTTTGTGGCCAAATGTGCAAGTGTTTAGAGAGGTCAAAAAAAAAATCTTTTATTTTGAAGCTTATCAGCATTCTCAACATCTCTTCAGCAGGTTTCTTAATTTATTCTTTTGTGATCGAAAGCCAACTCTTTCAACTTTATGTGCTGAGTTACTTTATAAATCATTAATGTTCTCACTGCCTGACTAAACACTTCAGTTCCTCAAAAAAATTTGATCATGCCAGCAATACTTTCTCTGTTAGTACTGCTCCCTTTAGGAATACTCTCAGATTGAATTAAGCAACTTCTTAATGGTGGTTTAGCTACAAATCCACCTCTTTGTTAACTAAATGGAAAATAATTCAGGAGGGAAATAGACAAAATTGACAATTGACCCTCTAGGACTTTCTCAACAGAAGCATATTTTGGAAGAATTAAACCATATTGAAAATAATCTAGAATTTGCTTCTACTTAAATAAATTTTTATCTGTGACGTTTACCTGTTTGTGCTATAAGGAGAAAAAAACAAATAAAGGAGGTGAATTTATCTGCCTTACCTACACATCTATCTATGATTGTTTATTAAACCAATAATAAAGGCAGAATAAATACATAGAGTATGGCAGAAAAAAATCAATCATGACTTAATTAACTAATGACTGATATTACAATTTTGATGTATGTTTTCTATTGTTCATTATTAATAATAGTTTTAAATAAGTATTAAATAGTTGTAGTCAGAATCTAACACTTAAGAATATTGTTTTCTATTTAAATTTGTTTCAAAGAATATTTTTTGTGCCTCCGTTTTCAAAGTCTCCATATTTAATATGCTGCTCAGTATTAGATTGAGAGAATGTAGCATAATTTGTTTCCTAATTGATAAAAATTCAATTGGTACCGAATTTTTGATACTTAATACTATAATGAACATCATTTTTTCAAATATGTTAGATTATTTTGTTAATATATTTTTCAATTAAATGGAATAAATATATATTTAACACTTGTCTTATATTACTGAACTTTTTTTTCCCCAAAATATTTTCAGTATTTACAATGAGGCGTCCCTCCATAAAATTAGGCATAATTATTTGCAAGTGCAATAAAATGCTAGCTTATCGGGCTTATTGTTAAGTAAATATTTTTGTTTCTGATTAAAATTTTGTTTCTTGGTAATATTTCCTTTTTATAAACCTTGCATTTCATTGTCCATGAAACTTACATTTCTAAATTAATATACGAGCTCTTTGTATGTCATATTATGGCATAAAATTTCACAGATATTTGTCACACTATATTTTGGTCATGTTTTTGTTCTTTTGTATTTGTTTCCTTTTCCATATTAAAGTCCTTTAATTTTAAGAAATAATGTATATCTATAGCTTCTTTGTCATTACTTACAGAGTATACTTTGACATTTATTCTTTCTTTATAAATGATCCAAAATAATTGAATAATTTTATCCTCCTTAAACTATCTTAACCGTTTCAAAATCAAATCTAGTTCACTTGGTATTCTTGACGTATGTATGGGGGAAGTGTGCATCTACATAATTTTTCTTCTAAATTTGTCTAATTCTTAAATTACTACTATTAAACTGCAAAAGAGATGATGAATCCATCCATCATCCATCCAATCATTTCTTAATTCAGTCTTTCTTAAAATATATTTTTGAATGACTATTCCAAGTTTTCTTTTATTATGAGAATTATATGTCATTTTGAATCATTATTTTTTTTATTTGAGAAAGTATAGTTTATTAGATGGAAGCAAATGAGGATACAACAGGAGACCTATTTTAGGTATGAGTGATGGTGCTTAAAGCTATACTTCTCCGTGGCAGTGCTGTGATGAAGTTGGTATCTGTGTGGAGCTAGTGGTCGCTAGTATTTCTGGTGCTGTTGTGTAGCTTCACTTGTTATTATTTGTTCTAGTCTTCAATAAAATGAGAAAGCAGATAGTTAAATCAAGTCAGCCCTATTCTGCTGTTATCCATATAGTGTCGCCATCGACAGTGGTTTTTGAGGATATTAAGGCTTTGGCTAGGTCATGGGTGCTGTGGACATAAACGATATTTGGGCTCCCATTTCTTTTTTCTTTTTTTCCTTTTTTGACTTTTTGTACTATTTATTTTTCCTTAGTTGTACATTTTAAAAATATAATATTGTAATTGCTAATATATTTTTGTTTGCACTTGCCAACATACCCTTACCCATCTTTTTAATTTTTAATTTTTTTATTATTACTTTTAGGTTTACAAAACAACACAATGATTAGACATTTACATACCTCATAAAGTGATAACCACAAGTCTACTACCCTTCTGACATTGTACATAGTTGTTGCAATACCATTAACTATATTCTTTATGTTGTACTTTACATCCTGTGACTCTCTCTCCCTCCCTCCCTCCCTCTCCCCTTCCCCCCTCCCCTCCCCCTCCCTCCTTCCCTCTCCCCATCCCTCTCTCTCTCTCTCTCTCTCTCTCTCTCTCTCTATATATATATATATATATATATATATATATATATATATATATAATTATAGTTGACATTCAATATTATATTAGTTTCAGGTGTATAGCGCAGTGGTTAAGCATTTATATAGTCCATGAAATGGTCCTCCTAATAAGTCCATTACCCATCTGACAACATACATAGTCTTTACAACATTATTGACCATATTCCCCGTATTGTATTTCACATTCCTGTGACTATTTTGTGACTACCTATTTGTACTTCATAATCCCTTCCCCTTTCTCACCCAGCCCCCAGCTACCCTCCCTTCTAGCAACCATCAGTGTGTTCTCTATATCTATGAGTCTATTTCTGTTTGTTTATTCTGTTCTTTAGATTCCACATATAAGTGAAATAATATGGTATTTGTCTTAGTCTGACATATTTCACTTAGTGTAATGTCCTTTAGGTCCATCCATGTTATTGCAAATGGTAAGATTTTGTTCTTTTTCTATGGCAGAGTAATACTCCATTGTATAAATGTATCACTGTTGTTCTATTCAATCATCTCTTGATATGGACATTTCGGTTGTTTCCATATCTTGGCTATTGTGAATAGCCCTAGAGTAAACATAAAGGTTCATATAGTTTTTTGAACTAGTGCTTTGGATTTCTTTGGATAAATACCCAGAAGTGGAATTGCTGGGTCATAAGGTAGTTCTATTTTTATTTTTTGAGGAAACTCCACACTGTTTTCCATAGTGGCTGCACCAATTGGCAATCTCACCAACAGTGCACAAGGCTTCCCTTTCCTCCATATCCTCACCAACACCTGTTTGTTGATTTATTGATGATAGCCATTCTGACAGGAGTAAGGTGGTTTCTCATTGTGGTTTTTATTTGTGTTTCTCTGATAATTAGTGATGTTGAGCATTTTTTCATATGTCTATAGGCCATCTGTATGTCATCTTTGGAGAAATGTCTATACAGGTCCTCTGTCCATTTTTTAATTGGATTGTTTGTTTTTTGTGTGTTCAGTTGTATGTATTTTTGATAAATTTTTTATATTAGCCCATTATCAGATGTATCATTGGCAAACATCTTCTACCATTCAGTAGGATGTCTTTTTGTTTGTTGATGGTTTCCTTTGCTGTGAAAAAGCTTTTTAGTTTGAGGTAGTCCCATTTGTTTATTTTTTTTCTTTTGTTTCCCTTGCCCAAGGAGATATATCAGTAAAATATTACTAAGGTTACTGACTGAGAGTTTATTTCCTATATTTTCTTCCAGAAGTTTGATAGTATTGGAACTTACATTTAAGTGTTTAACCCATTTTGAGTTTATTCTTGAATATGATATAAGAAAGTGGTCTAGTTTCATTTTGTTTTGCATGTATCTGTCCAGTTTTCCAGACAGTCTGTTCTTCCTGGGTTTGTATGTCTTTTTCCTTCATCAGGTTAGTGAAGTGTTCAGTCATTATTTCTTCAAATTGGTTCTCGGTCCCTTGCTCCCTCTCTTCTTCTTCTGGTGCTCCCATGATGGTAATGTTGTTACGTTTGATGTTGTAAAGTTATCCCACAGGTCCCTTAAACTATCATTGTTTATTTTTTTATTCTTTTTTTTCTTTTTGTTTATCTGATTGGATGTTTTCTGCTCCCTTGTCTTCTAAATTGCTGATTTAATCTTCTGCTTCTCCTAATCTGTTAATTCCTTCTAGTGTATTCTTCATTTCAGTTATTATATTCTTTATTTCTGACTGGTTATTTTCTGTGGGTTCTATGTCCTTCTTTATGCTTACTATCTGTTTATTGAAATTCTCACTAAGTTCCTTATGCATCTTTATAACCAGTGTTTTAAACTCTGTCTCTGGTAGGTTGGCTGTCTCCATTTCATTTAGTTCTAGTTCTGGAGGTTTCTCCTATTCTTTTATTAGGAACATATTTCTTTGTTTCTCATTCTGGTTCTCTCTCTGTGTTTGCTTTTATGTATTAGGTAGGTCTCCTATGTCTCTTAGTCTTTGCTGGGTGGCTTTATGTGGTACATGTCTTGTGTGGTCCAATGGTACAGTGTCCCTGGTCTCCTGTTCGTGGGTTTGAGGAGTGTCCCTTGAGTGTGTTCTCCTTTTGTGCCCTGTTTCCCTGAAAGTAAGACCTAGCCGGACCATCAGCTCTAATGCGTCTTTTGGAGCAAACATTAGTATAAGACCGGGTCTTATATTAATTTTTGCTCCAAAAGACGCATTAGAGCTGATGGTCTGGCTTGGTCTTATTTTCAGAGAAACACAGTAGTTGAATGTTGATTACTTTTGTCACATCAGTGTGTTGGATTGACTCCCAGGCTGACTGGCTGTGAGGATTGGCTATGTCCATAGTGTATGAGCTGCTGTGTGGGGGCTGAGCCCCTCAGAGGATGATTTGCCTTTGTGGGCTCTTGTGCCCATTGACACTACCCCCACCCCTGCTTTGGGTGTGCCGCTTGTGGGACCAACCAGGCAGTGCTCCAGTGTGGTCGGTGGCTGGCCTCTCCATGTGTTTCTGGTGTCTTTTGGAAGGGTCTCCAGAACATGCCAATTTCACCCTTGCCTGTTGTGGGCCTGTGACTACCTCAGAGGAGCCACAAAGCTGTATGTGGTCGGTTGCTGTCTGTGCTAGACCTGGAGGTGTGTGGGGATGGCCTCGCTGTGAACCTGGGCTGTTGACACCAATATTGGGCCCAAGGCAGCTTAGCAAAAGGCCCAAAGACCCCTTGGCCTATTTGCATCCACCCACCCCTGTAAGGTGCAGCTGTTGAAAAAGCCTTCTTAGGAGCCCCGGCCGGGCTGGTTGACTCCATGTTGAGAGTGCCCTAGATGATGCAATACTAGCTGGGCAGGGCAGGTTACCAGGATGTCACAAGACGTGGCCGGTGGTATATACAAAGTTAATGCAGGTTCAGTTTTTGTGCAAGTATCTGGCCTGTGACCACTTCACATAGTGCCGTGAGAACACCACAGCCATTCACCATTCACCTCAGGCTTGCAAATCCCCAAGAGCTGCCCAAGAGTGGCTATGGCCCAGGTTTTGGGTCACTGTTCACCACCAAAATCTCCCCTGGCTGTCACAGTCTCTCTACTGCTGTAAAAGGCTTCTGTGGCTTATGGGGTAGGGCCAGGCACACAAGCACTGAGAGTGCCCCTGGCGATGCAGCCCTAGGTGGGCAGGGTGGAGTTTTAGGGAGCGAAGGGGTGTGGGTGATTTTTTTTCTACAAAGTCAATGCAGTCTCAGCTCTCACACAAGTGCCAGGCTGGTAACCACGCCATAAATATGCCCTAAGGACACGATGGCCAGCCACCACCTGCCTCAGGCCCACAGGTCCCTGAGAGCTGTCCAAGAGAAGCTGAGATGCAAATCTTTGGTCACTGAACCCCCCTCCCCCCATCAACAGTTTCTCAGGCCACCTCAGGCCCTCTGCTGCTACAGAAAGGCTTCTGTAGCCTTTGGGCCAGGGCCAGCAGCCCAGCAGTCAAGAGTGTCCCAAGCAATACAGTACCAGCTATGCGGGGGGCAAGAACCCTTGGCATCACCAGTGTGGTGAGCATGTGCCAATTCCACCAGACCAATATGGTCCCAGACTTGGCTCTTTGGGGAAGGGATCAACACAGAATAGATGGTGCCCTCCTGTAGGCTACACCTGTGTCAGGCTCCACACAAGGGCAACAATGGCTCCTGTCCCTCCAGCCCTTACCCCACAGCCACACAATTCAGTTCTTCCCCCACATGCCTCTGGCATCCCCCGTGTCACAGCTCCCCACCACAGACCAGTGAGTCTCTGTGCAGACTCTGTAAGAGGGTATCTGGGTTTACAGCTGCATTCCATCTCCCCAGATTGGGCAGATAAATCAGCAGAGTCCTTGCTGATTTTCACTGCCAAATATTGTGGTAATTTCTCTTCTGGCACAGGAGCCCTGGGTTAGGGAGCCCAGTGTTGGAGGGACCGCCACCACTGAGTTGTCCCTCCTGGTGTTCAACCACTATCTGTGGGTTGGGGGTCAGCCCATTTTGTGTGTCCACTCCTCCTACCAGACTCGATGTGACCTGTTGTTTATGTGCTTAGTTACAGGGTTTCTGTTCAGCTAGCCTTCAGATGATTCTTGAGGTTGACTGTTCTATACTTTACCTGTAATTTTGGTGTGACCTTGGGATGCAGGACAGATAGTGTTTATGTAATCTGCCATCTTGTACCTCCATTTTGAATCATTCTTAATCATTCAGGTAAAAAGTGCCCTAGTCTACTTACCTGCCCAACACAGTTATAACTAGTTGGGTAGTCAAAATTAAGGAAACCCACATGTACCATGCTGAGAGTTCTGAGCTTTTATTTTATTTTATTTTCTTAACATTTACCTCTGCTGTCCTCTACTTTTAGCACTTATCTATCACTAGGTCCATTGGTTCTTTGCCGAAAGAAATGAACCCAATGTCTTTTTGAGATAGTATTTGTTACCTTTTCATTTCCTAAGGAGGGATCAGAATAACTTTTAGAAAAAATAAAACAATTTGATCAATTCCTCATTCAAAACACTTGAAGGTGGTGATGACTATGTAATCTCAATCCGAAGATGTCTCTGAAACCACAACAGATGCCCCTTTTTCACTGTCACCTTGAAGTGATGTCAGCATATGAAAAGTAGAACTTGAGAAGAGCTATTACTTAGGTGCCATTGTCTTCTACTTCGGCCCTATTTTTGGAGATCAGTTTAGCGTCTCATATGTAAGGATATCATTCTTCATTTGACATAGAGATGATAAGAACACAGCATAAATGTCCAGTTACTATTTCTAATTTATTATACAAGATTCATTGCTATGGATATATTTTTATTTCCCTTTGTATACTCTATTTACATAAATCATTCACATTTATTGAGTTATAGTTCAATTCCAAAAATATCTCTTATTTTAATAAAATTTATTGTTTATATCTGATCAGCAGTAAAAATAGGTTCTCAGTTTAGTATAACAAGATTCTTAGTACAAATAAGCAATTAGTAAAAGCAATAATGTCCAGAGCAGGGAGACACTGAACATGCAAGACCTTGGGAACTAGCTAAAGGGATTGTCCTTTGGGAAAAGTTAAAAGTTATACTATTTATCAGAATATCAAAAATATATAAATATACTCACATAATATTTCAGTGACCACAAAAAGCAAATCTCTGCTAATTTATTTTCATTCTAATATTCAAGGAAGTAGGTAATGTCAGTTCTAAAGTACAAATATCTGTCAAATGACACATGGATGCTGTTTTTTCTTAAATATTTAAGTAGAGAAGAAAATATCCCCAACCATATACACTTAAATATTATTGAAACTAAACTCTCCATAATAAAATTATTTACCCATCAGTGTTTTCTATTATAAACACAATTACAGCATAAATTGTCGTGTGTGTGTGTGTGTGTGTGTGTGTGTGTGTGTTTTGGGTTTTTTCTGTTGTTGTTGCTGTTGTTAATAAAATCAATGAGAGAAAGCCACTGTTTCAAAGGGGTATTTTAAATGGATATTCAATAGTACACATTGGATTACTATAATTAAATTGGAATTCAAACTAAAGTTCTTATATTTCTGAATCAAGCAGAGTGAGGCAAGCTGGTGTTTGCAGTGCCCCACATATCCAAAGGATTGCTTTAATGCTGCATTGACTTGCACTATAAATAGCTTAAGTATTTTATTGGTTTCATTTTAAATATTTTTGCTTTTCATAAGAAAATACAATATTAACTATTTTTCAAATGTTCATTTTTTACCCTATCTGCTTCAAATCTCTGAACACAACATTACAAATTGCTAGCATGTCTCAGATTTTATCGCCTTCCTTCTCCCCCTGGAGATAATCGGTATACTGACTGTTCCTACAGTTTTAAAAAAAAATGTTTTTCCTGTGGTTTTAAAGTAACTTATTTTCTTCCAATAAGATAAAATTATCTATATTTGTATTATTTTCATAAAACAAAATCCTAGAATAAAGATTACATGGTCAAAGTTTGTAAAATGTTTTAAGCCTTTAATCTTTATTACAAAGTTGTTTTTCTAATTTTTTTATTCTCTAGGATTTTCCTGGTTATGTTTCTAAACACACGTTAATATGAAGAAATTGTTCATATGTACTAGATGTTCTTAGAAATATTGCTAATAGTACATTACCTAAGGTAAATGCATATAGTTTCAAAAAGATAGACCTGATACATACCCAACTATATATATGAGTATAAAAATTTACAAATCTCCCTTCAAACATTACTACAATGATAATATTTGAAAGTAACTTCTACTTTTCCTTCTTTTCAATTTTAAGTTGATGAACAAAATTATGAGCCATTTATTTTGTTAGTTTAAAGCATTTTGTTTTAGACAGAAGGAGAACCATTAAAACAGAACAGTACAGCAAAGCTGATCTTTAGATAGGGCCGAGTGGGTAGTAAACCTATTTTCAGCCTGTCATGAGACATATCGCTGTGTCACCAATAAATCTGGATTCAAAGTTCTTAAACTTTGTCAAGACACTATAAAAATGTAGACATAGCAAAGAGAGGTAAGTAAACAGGCTATTTTTGTACTCTGTGGCTGATATATTATTTGTAAAACAAAACAAAAAAAACAGATGCTTAATATATAGCTTGCTATCAAAATGACTTATGTCTCACTAAGTCATTTTTATTTCATTTAAATAGCTAGATTGGATTTGTACATTCTTCCAAAAAATTTCAGTGCTTTTTCTGTTTTTTTTTTTCCTGAAGGTTTTCTGCATCTTAAAGAAAAATATTCTTTGGTGTTTGAATGATTACATAGAAGTTGTTTTAAGTCGTTATTTCAGAGTCCAATTTTGGCTTCTGCTTACTGTCAAAACTTCTTTATTAATGATGGCAGTCCAAATTCAAAATTTTGCAATGTCCAAAAGTTTTAGAAACAAAAAATGGTCTAAATTTTGATGAAACATAATGGAATTTGGGTGCCTGCTCTCCCATGTCATCACATCTCCTGCTCTGAGTTCAGCTTGGAAAGTTTCTCTGCTTTTGAGGATTTATGTGATTAGATTAGGTTCACCTGGATAATTTAGGAAAAGCTCTCTATCTCAAAGTCCTTAACCTTAATCACATCTGCAAACTCCTTTTTTCCATATATGGGAACATATTAACAGGTTCCATGGAAGAGGACACAGACAATTTTGGTAAATCAGCATTCTTCCTGCCATTAGAGGCTTTGTAAAAGTATTTGGGAAAGAGCAGGACAAACAGGTAGTGATACAATTTTGCCAGAATACAAATAAAATGTTGATTAATGGCAGATGATGTTTATTTTTTCATTTTTAAAATATATATTTTTTTATTTTAGTTACACTTGACATACACTATTATATTAGTTTCAGGTGCATAACATAGTGATTAGGCATTTATATAATTTACAAAGTGATCGCCCTGATAAATCTAGTACCTGTCTGACACCATACATACTTATTATATTATTATTGACTATATTCCTGATGCTGTACTGTACAGTGCCTTGAATATTTAGTAACTAACAATTTGTAATTCTTAATCTATTCCCCCTTTTCACCCACCTCCCCCAACCCTTCTCCCATCTGTCAACCATCAGTATGTTCTCTGTATCTATGAGTTTCTTTCTGTTTTGTTTGTTTTGTTCTTTAGATTCCACATATAAGTGAAATTATATACCATATGTCTTTCTCTGTCTGACTTACTCCACTCAGCACAATACCCTGTAAGCCTACCCATGTTGTTGCAAATGGCAAGATTTCATACTTTTTTATGGCTGAGTAATACTCCATTGTACCACCTCTTCTTTATTCATTCATCCATTGATGGACACCCAGGTTGCCTCCATGTCTTAGCTACTGTAAATAATGCTACAGTGAACATTTGGATGCACATGTTCCTTTAAAGTAGTGTTTTGGGATTTCTTTGGATAAATAACCAAAAGTGGGATATTTGGGTCTTTCTTTGTCTCTTGCTGTAAGCTTTGCTTTATGGTCTATTTTGTCTGGTATAAGTATGACTACCCCAGCTTTTTTTTTTTTTTTTTTCCATTTTCATGAACTGTATTTTTCCATCCCTTTACTCTCAGTCTGTGTGTATGTTTCAATCTGAAGTGAGTCACTTGTACTCAGCATATGAAAGGGTCTTGTTTCCTTATCCATTCAGCTACCCTATCTTTTGATTGGAGCATTTGTTCCATTTACATTTAAAGCAATTATTAATAGATACATACTTATTACCATTTTATTACTCATATTTTTTTTATCTTTTTCTTCTTAAAATGCCCCTTTAACATTTCTTGTAATACTGGTTTGGTGATGACAAACTTCTTTAGCTTTTCCTTGTCTGTGAAGCTCTTTATCTGTTCTTCCACTCTTAATGATAGCTTTGCTGGGTAGAGTAATCTTGGTTGTAGGTTCTATTTTTCTTTTGATTAAAATTTGTTGGGATGACAATGGTTACATTAAATTATATAGGTTTCAAGTGTACAATTCTATAATACATCATCTATATATTGCATTGTGTGCTCACCACCCAGAGTCAATTCTCCTATCACCATATATTTGACCCCGTTTACCCTCTTCTACCACCCTCCTCCCCCCTTACCCTCTGGTAACCACTAAACTATTGTCTGTGTCTATGAGTTTTTCTTTCTTTCTTTTGTTCCTTTGTTGCTTTCAGTTTTATATCCCACATATCAGTGAAGTCACATGGTTCTGGCCTTTTTCTGTCTGACTTATTTTGCTTAGCATAATAATTATATAATATCCATAGATTCAGAAAAAGCATTTCACAAGATACCACACCCATTTGTGATTAAAATATTTAATAAAATGGGTATAGAAGGAAAATACCTTAACATAATAAAGGCCATATATGACAAACCCTCAGCTAATATCATAATTAACAGTAAAAAACTGAAGCCCTTTGCTCTACGTTCAGGAACACGACAGGGCTGTCCCTTATAACCTCTGCTATTCAACATAATATTGGAAGTCCTAGCCAGAGCAATCAGGCAATAGAAAGAAATGAAAGGCATCCAAATTGGAAATGAAGAAGTTAAATTGTCACTCTTTGCAGATGACATGATACTATATACATAAAAACCTAAAGACTCCACCAAAAAGCTGTTAGAAGCAATAGACAAATACAGTAAAGTTGCCAGCTACAAAATCAACATACAAAATTCCATTGCATTCCTATATACTAACAATGAAATCTCAGAAAAAGAAATTTAAAAAAATTCATCTTTGCAATTGCAGCAAAAATAATAAAATACCTAGGAATAAACTTAACCAAGGGTATTTTTGGTTTTACTGAAAAGTAAGTGATGTGCATGACTGTATGTTTAAGGTATACAATACGATGAGTTGACTCACATATATAATGAAATGAGTACCACAATAGGTTCAACTAACATCCATCTTCTTACATAGACACAATAAAAATAAAGAAAAAAAGAAAACAAAGGGAAAAATATTTTTTCCTTGTAGTGAGAACTCTTAAGATTTACTCTCTTAACAACTTCTCTACACATCATAGAGCAGTGTTAGCTATAGTCAGCATGTTGTACATTATGTTCCTGAAATTTATCTTACAACTTGAACTTTATACCTTTGCCCACCTTTCAATTTGCCCTCCCCGAAGTTTCCATCATGGATAACTACAAGTCTGATCTCTTTTTCTATGAGTTTGTTTTCTTTTGTTTTTTAAATTCCACATATAAGTGAGATTATGTCTTTCTCTATCTGACTTATTTCACACAACATAATACCTTCAAGGTTCATCCATGTTGTCACAAATGGTAGGAGTTCCTTTTTTTTTTTTTTTAGCTGAATAATATTTCATTATATATGCCACATCTAATTGATACATTCATCCATCAATGGACACTTAGGTTGTTTTCTGTGTCTTGGCTATTTCAAATAATGCTGCTATGAACATGGTGGTATAGATCATAAACATTATGAAGTATCTCTAAATTCTTTAAAAATCTAAAAATATAAAGAAATGTAAGAGATGCAGTTATGCCCATGTAAGATGTGTAATAAGTAATAAACTGGTTCTATTTTTCTTCTTTACTATTTAAAGTATACACTATAACCTTCCTCTGTATTTTGGTGTGTGTGTGTGTACATAAAAAAGTAGACCATGTTTGGGAGAACTACTTTTCTTTTATTGATGATTGACATTAAAGGAACAAGAACAGCATTTTCTGTACAAATAATGAAGAATGAAACCATTTATTCCCATATTGACTGTTATTAGATGGATCTGATCTCTGATTCCAGCAACTTATGGGGAAGAATTGTGTCCATAACCTATCTCCACTAATGCTCACCTCCTTTGAGCCATTTCTTGGTGAATTAACCAGCCAGGTTAAAATAGGTAAGAGCAGAAATTGGAGAAAGCCTATGCTTTTATTGGAAATCATGTGCCTGTTTCATGTTTCATATGAGGTAGCCACTACCATTGTTCAAACGCTGTTCTTTTTAGTTTTTTAATTGCAGAAAGTATATGAGTCGTGTAAGTTTTTGAGCTGAAAATGCTAATGACTAGGGTATGAAAATTAGTACGTTGGATTTTTTTCCCTCCATGGAAAATAAGTTTCTGGAGAATGATTTTATCTATTCTTGATGCCCTTAGGAATTTGTATGTTTAATTGAAGATATAGTATTATTATTTATTACATAGAAACTATAGAAGAATATACAATGCCTGAAGCAGAGACTTACTTTTAAAGAAGAAAATTACAATTTCTTGGTTTGGTCCATGTTCTGCTAAATGCTTAATATATAAAAGCCTCAAAGTTTGAAATTTAAAATAGTGTTAAGATAAAAGTGATTTATACGTGCAATAACAATATAATACAAGAGTAAACTATTCATGTTTTACTTCCAGCAGGCACACAGATTCAATCAAATCAAAATATAACATACCATTCTTGATAAAGTGAAGATCTGTTTTCATGATTTTGAAGGATATCCTTTCTCGCTTGTCGGTGAAAATTCTATAAGTGAGATCCTTATTTGTATTTGAAGGAGTCAAGAAAAAGCCAAGTGCCCATGGAATAAGTCTGTCAAATCTCCAAGGCTCCATGTCTCCTTTGAAAGGGGTTTAGGCTTTAAACATGCACTTTTCCTTACTTCCCCACCTTCCAGTCCTGTCTGCCACAACACCGGCAAAATAAATGATCATAGCCTTTATACCTCTGATGCCGTTTACTCGATCCCAGTTTGTACCTTTATATCACTCTGTATGTGCCATATGACTTCACAATTTCCTATTCTTCTCCTATCTCCCATTCATTTCCAACTTCTGGATTCCTTTCACAATGGCCTCTGGCACTTATTTCTCGTTGTTAACAATACTCTCTATATAATCACCTGCTTTTCGAAAAGATCATTTTACTTTCTAGTTGTAGTTGGAATGTGGATATTCCCTGGGGTCATTCAAACGGGCTGTTTGTCTTCAGTCCTACACGTCTCCTATCAGTGAGCTTGGAGGTAATGTAAGGGTCCTTTTTGCTGTTCTTTGGCCCTTTTAAAGCTGTCCCTATCTATATCTTTGAATCGCATGTGTTCGTACCATCTGTTACTCTTTTGTCAGTTATCTGTCAGTCCTCCTCCCTTCTTGAAGATTTTTGCACCTCATTGTAAGTCTTTCTTATTCTGATCCATCACTACCATTAGTGATTTGGGAATCGGCATAAATAAGGGACTCTTCTGACACACTGTCCTCTGACCTTCTTGAACTCATATCCTGCAAAGATCTAGCTTGTGCAGCACCGAGCTACTATCTTCCTGTCATTATGAATAACTAATTCAATAACTTTAACTTCTAGCATCTCACTTTCTGGCCACCATTTGAGCCATTTCTATCTCAGTTTCTCAGTTATCTCAAAACCATAAATTCACTGACCCTCAGGGACTTCATGCTCTTACTTTTAAAATGTTTCACCTTCCTCATCCTCATACATTTATTCCCTCTTTGCCTTGGTTATTTTCTGGAGTCCATCATTACAATGCATATACTCTCAACTCCTTTGCCTCTTTCTCCCTTACATAAAAATGAGCCCATGTTAAGTACAACTGTCCCACTCTGCATCAGTTGAATGTGACTGGGAAAGATACACATTCAATTAACTGTGCCCCATTTATGGTTATTAATATAAAGTAGGCACTTTTTATGGACCAAAAATCATAATTATTTTTCTAGTTTATTTACTCCATTTTTTCTGTTCTATCTCATGTCTTTTCCTATCTTACCCAATGCTTCATACCCTTCTTTAGTCTCAGATGGTAATCTTATTTCTTATGGAACAATCAGGAGAAAATTCCCACTAGCACTCACCAGCATATCTATACATGTACTAGCATCTGTTTCTTTGTTCTTTGGCATTCTTTCTGTTAAACAGATGACCTAACCATGTGTGTAGTCATTAATTCTGTTTTCCAAGGATTCAGTTATTCCTCCCTTAGGCACATGGTGACACTGCATTCCCCTTAGAGATGGGTGGGTCCATGAGTTAGATGCCTCCAATGGGAATAGAACTCTAAGTTAATGGTGATGTGTTCTTAGAATATTGAAAATATGACTCCACTTTCATTTGGCTTCTTTCTTACTGCTGTGATATCAACAGTAAGATAATCATTGTTTGAAGATAATTTGTCTTTTGTTTCTGGCAACTGTTAAGAATTGTTTCACTGTAGTGTACTGAGGAATCACCCCAATAAGGCTAAGTTTGGATTACTTTTTTAAATTAGTTGGACATTTTTTATATTTTTGGTATCTTCATCATTTCTGAAAAATTTCAAGCTATTTCACTTTAAAACAATACCTTAGTCCAAATTTCTATTTCCTATTGGTTTGGAACTTCAAATAGATTTACTGTATATTTCCATACTCTGACTATCCCATTGACATATCTTTATGTTTTCCAAATATTTGTGTTTTGTTTTGGATAATGTATAATGGTTATTACCCTTTGGTGCTTTCTTCTGCTTTGTCTTTTCTGTTTTCAACTTTTATATATATATATAAATTTATATATATAAATAAAATTATATATATATGCATTTCTAGAAGTATGGGTTTGAGAAATCTTGTAATTCTATATTTCTCTATACTGTTTACTCATATTTTTAATATTTTCTATTTCATAACGATATTAAAATTCTTTCTGATAATTTCAATATCTGAGGTTTCTGCTCATTCTCAATCATGGTGCCTTCATTCTGTGTGTGTGTGTGTGTGTGTGTGTGTGTGTGTGTGTGTGTGTTTAATTTTAGGACTGTTTGCTTGAATTTATTTAAATTTTTTATGAAAATCCTTTGAGACCAGAAATGAAGTTGATCATTTCCAAAAATATTAATTTTTTTTCTATCATAAACTCACAATCACCAACAGCTCAGAAAGACTTTAAACTGATTTATTTTTTCAGACTATCTTTGTAGTTAATGTTCATTTTAATTAAACATACTGATGGCATTCTCATGCAGCTCGTGATTATGGGATCGCATACAATATGTTTCTTTTTCCATTCAGCACTAAGTTTGAAAGAGGAAATTTTCTTCAGATCCTTTGCAAGATGGGGGGATACTTCTGATTCACACGTTTGTTTTTCTTTCTTTCTTTTTTACTTTTATTTATTTAAGTGTGTTTTTCCAGGACCCATCAGCTCCAAGTCAAGTAGTTGTTTCAATCTAGTTATGGAGGATGCATTTCATAGTGGCTCATGTGGGGATCAAACCGGCAACTTTGTTGTTAAGAGTGCCATGCTCTAACCAACTGGGCTCACAGGCCACCCTCTGATTCACTCTTATGTTAAAAATAGTTCTTCACAATCCAACTGTTATGAAGCAATACAAAATTAGTAACTTTTGGCAGATATTGGAGTTTCTCTACCTTTTCTCAGACCTATTGAATAAAATGGAAAACCAAAATCAAGTTCACAAATTTCAGCAAAAGCTTTCAATGCAAAAGCTAAATTCCCTTTTTCCTGGAGTCTTTGTGGTCTCATTTTATCTTGCATTATGGACTCAGTTTAATATTTTGTCTTTTAACATCATCTTACCTTCTGGTCTTATAACTTTCTTTTTGTGATTTTATAACTTTCTTTTGTGTTTCTAATACTTCATGCTTAATATAGTTCAATGCTATGTTGACTATGCAAAAACATAAGTATTTTTGTCTGTTAATGTATTTATCAATATAAAATATCTTCTGGTTCCATTTTCATCCCGGTTATAAATTGTTTACTATTTTTAGTGCCACTCATGATTTCTATTTGTAAGGTTTTATTTTGTATGTATTTTCCACCTTTTATTTTAAACGTTTTGTTTTCATTTGTTTTATTTCTTAAAAAAAGTGTTTGCCCAAGATTTTTGTTATTTTTTTTTAAGTTCTATTTTATAAGAAATTTAACCCATTTATAGTTATTTTAGTAAATTATATGTGTGGATTTATTTATGATATTTTCCATTTGATGTGTTTCCTATTCATCACCTTTTCCTTTTTATTTTTGCTAAATTGACCTGTTTTTTTAAATATACTTATTGATTTTGTTCCAATTGTTTGAGCATCCTGAATGCTATTTCTATTTATATGAAGTTACACTTACAACTTTAACGAACATATGTTCATGTCTATTATATCAATTCAAACAAAAGTAACTAATATACAGAGTGTGCCAAAAAATGTATATACATTTTAAGAAGGGGAAAAAACTATTAAAATTGTAATTTTCAATATATACTGATAACAAAAGATGAATACAAGTCATGTGTATACTTTTTTTTTTTTTTTTTGCCACCCCTGGTATAAGTGTCTTAAAATGACATGGTTTTAGTACATTTAACTTTCTTTCCCCCTCATATTTCCCACCACTATCACCCAAATAAGTCATTATTTACCTTTAACTTACAAAAAAATCATTTATTAAAGTACCGTGAAAATTTCCCCATTTAAATATGGTGCTTTCATTAACTATTCTAGGACTTGATAATTTCTTCTACATTTACAACCTCAGAAATATCTGCAAAATTTCCATATTAATGTTTATAGCAATGTTTTTCATTGCCATTTGATTGTTAGCAATGTCACATAAGATACTGTATCTTTTATATGTTTTTTTTTACCATGATAAAAACAATCACAAATTTGTGTTACTATCAAAAAATAGATTAATTTGTTGGAATAGGTAATACTTTAACTTTATTAATTAGTTTCATTCCCAGTAGGAATGGTAATTAATAAACCTTTGGCTTCTGTCATTGCCATATTGTGGATTATGACACAGGAACAATAGTATGAATGTCAAATACTATAATAAAATTATAAACATCAGTGATAATAAAACTCTTTTTTTCTGGGAGAGAACCGTTCTCACGCTCTATCTTCCCTACTGGGTACATCAGTGTTGTAGAGTTTATTCCTAGAAAAGAACAAATTGAGATACAAAATATGATTTTAAAATTACCCTATTAGGTATATTACTTGTTAAATTGAGTTAAACTAATATGCAGAAAAGAAAAAAACATTAAATTTAAACATTTATTTAGCTTTTATTTAAACAAATATCCATCTTAAGTAAAATTTTATACAACTATAATACATCTTACAGAATCTTACAGTGAATATTGTAGCTACTCACTAATATATTTGAAAAGGGATGTCCATTACATAGTATTTAAATAAGAAAATACTTGACATAACCTAAACATTCATTAATCGAGATTAGTAAATGATGACATACTTGTAATATGGAATGCTCTATGGAATTAAAAAGAAATGAGGAAACTATAAAATAACTGATATGAAATTAATTCAAAGATATATTGTTTCAAAATGCAAGCGGTTTTTTAATAATTTAAATGTTTCTCTACCCTTATATTTATAAATATAATACATTCTATACACACACAGACATATTACATAGAAAATGCTGCTTAGCTAGCGTATCAAAAAGTTATCAGTTGTTAATCAGAAGAGGTACTATAATTTGTTGGTTTCCCATGAAATGAAATGTCTATTTTGTCCTATATATATCTGTACTATTTTAATATTTTACCATGAGAATATTTTTCATGCAGTAGTTGTGTAATTAAAAAAAAACAAAAACTTTTCAACTCACCTCTCCCAATAACATTCATTAAGTATCCATTTTATAACACTTCCCTAAATGTCTTATAAAAAGGTGTGCAACAGAGTATACAGGGTTGTATTCTAAATGATTATCAAAGCATTGGTGGCCTTGTATTCGATAGGAGCTGTAAGAGTCTTCATATTAGAACTAAGTAGGACTCCCTCTCTGAAACGATAATTACTTGTGATCTATGCCTGCGCATTTTGGTTTCATTTCTACCACATATACCCTATGCACTGGAAATCAAATTTCTTTTGTGACATTACCTAACTTCAGATAAATCAAAGAAACTACCACTAAGATATTTAAAATGTATGTTTTTCTTATTTGTGAATTCCTAAGGAATTCTAAATTTCTAAGGAATTTCTATCTGAAACAGGAATTAGAGAGTTTTAATTAACTATCTGACACTTTTTAAATAAGTACTATTAATATTCCTAAAGTATCTTCAAATTATTTTAGAGAACAACCTTCTCTAATACTTTATCAATTAGAAAATATTGATTAAGAAAGTATAGGACTAATGGGAAAACTTCAATAGCTGTTATAAATCTTTATTCATATAATGTAATAATTCCAACATGTATTGGAACTTTGTATGTGTACAGATTTTTCTAGTGATTTACATTATTAACTTACCACGTCCTCATATTAAATGCTACATGGTACATACTGCGTTTATTTCTATTATACAGATGGAAAGCCAAGGCTCAGAGAGGTTAAGTTAATCTATTTACTGTTAAGTGACCAATAAATGGTAGAGTGAGGTTTTTAACTGAGGATGTAGCTCTGGAAGCTTTTCTCTGCACCCTGACATTATGCATTATCCTCTGGGAAAAAATATCAAGAGCTAATATTTATTGAATTCTTACTATGAAAAGTCACTTTGCAAAGGACTTTTAAGTATAATGTTTATTGACATGTAACAATCTACCACAAATTTAGCAGTTTAAAACAATGCATATTTTTTATGACAGTGTCTCTGTGGCTCAGGAGTCCAGCCATGGCTTAGCTAGGTCTGCTGCTTAGAATCTCACAAGGCAGGAATCAAGGTGTTGGTCTGGCTCTGTTCTAACCTAGATGCTCACCTGGGGATGAACCCACTCTCAAGTTCACAGTCTGTTGGTTGTCAGGGTTGATTTCCTTGTGATTGTAGGACTAAGGGTCTTGGCTTCTTGTCGGCTACTCAGCTTCTACAGGCCAGCCACAGTTACTAGATGGCACCTGCACTAATAGCAGAGACCATGTAGGTTTCTTAACATGGCTGCTTCATCAAACCAGCAAGGAGATTCTCTTGAACAAATTGGCTAGAAAGACAGAGTCTTACATGTTGTCATATAATCATGGGGGTGACATCCCTTCACTTTTGCCATATTTATTGGTTAAAATCAAGTCCAGATTCTGATCACACTGGGGTGGGGGGAGCAGGTTACACAATGGCATGACCTTCCGGAGTTGGGAATTATGGGAGGGTCAACTGAGAGTCTGTCCATCACAGTGTGCCCTCTGGACCAAAATGACTCACATCTCTCTCCCATCCCAAATACACTCTTCCCTTCCCAAAAGTCCCTAAGAGTCTCATCGCATTATAGTATTTGATCAAAGTCCGAAAATCTCAAGTCAGGTTATGGCGTGGATGAGGTCCTTTAGGTGTGGTTCTTCTTGATGGTGGTCAGATGCTAAGCTAACCCCCCATCCTCTCTACCCTGGATGTGCATGCCCTTATGCAATCATCCCCTCTTGAATAGGAGCAGGGCCTGTAACTTCTAAACAATAAATTATGGAAAAGATGATGAAATGGTAATACCAAGATTGCATTGCATGATTTAAGACTATCTAGCTGGGAAACTTGCTCTAGAGATTTTCTCTCCCTAGCTATGTTAAAAAAAGAGAGAGGCCATGTTGAGAGACCTATGTGATAAGACACTGAAAGCAGCCAAACAACAGCCAGCTGAGGGCAGTTCTCAAATAGTAGGCAGCGTGAAGCCAGGGCCCTCAAGGAAATGAAATTTGCAAACAACCTGAGTGAATTTAGAAGCAGAATCTTTCTCAGTTCAGCCTCCAGATTAGACTGCAGCCTGCCCGATACCTTGATTGCAGGCTCATGAAGTCCTAAGCAGAGGACGCATCTAAGCCATGCCTCGACTCCCGATCCATGGGAATTCTGAGATAATGAAATGTTTGTTTGAAGCTGCTAAATTTGTGGTAATTTGTCACACAGGGGTAGATACAAATACAATATGTGTTAACTTCATTAATTCACACAACAACCTGTAAGAATATGGTTATACCTATTTTACAGTTGCCATAACAAAGGTATAGAAAACATCTGCTTTCCTAAACTCATCTAAGCAGTTATGACAAAATGGGGATTTAAACCAATTGCCTTAGTCTAGCTTCAGAGTTTGCCTTCTTCCCCATCATACTACACAGGCTTTTCTTCTTCTTCTTCTTTTTTTTTTTTTTAATTTCATAAATATAAAAAGATCCATAGTCATTATTTTCTACTAATTTGGTATCAATCACCTGTGACTACAGTTCTTTAAGATTAAACATGTTTTTGTCCCAATTTGCTCAGCAGTCAAGAGGAATGGTTTTAAAATATTAATTACAAATTGTCTGTTTATTTTCTCTGTCAGATCCCCCTCTGTTAGGCAGTGCTGATTATTCATATATAGCTTGTTCAGGTCACCTCAGTATTTCTCTTTACCCTCCAGCTACCTGCCATTTTGTCATTTGTCTTCTCCCTTGGAAGCTGTCCAAGTGCATGGAGAGCAGGGGAAATTCAAACCAATCTTAACAGCTGCTCTTATACATGCAGCTGTGTGGGCAGAGTGACATCTTTATCATGTGTGAATTTCAATTATCCAAATGATCCTCACACCCCCCCCCCCATTAAACGGAATAGTTAAATATTGGATTCAATATATTTTAGAGATATTTTTATATTCCCTAATATTTAATGCTAAGCTAATATAATTACATAAAATTTCAAAACAAAAGCAAACATGTAAATCAAAGAAAATACTCATTTTTCAGGTTTCCGCTCAATCCCTGTAGGATGTACAAACTCTTAGACCCATGCTATAGTTTTCTAATGAACAAATGTACTTTTAATGGGTTTTTTTTCCATAGCTACTTGAAATTTTGGCATAAACTTGAGATTGTTAAATAGCTGTAATGATGTCAACAGGAGCTCATGCTCAACCAAATGCAAACATAATTAGAATTTAAATGCCATTTTCATTTTTTATATGCTTTTGAGCAGAAATTAATTTAAGAATATTGGCACATCAAAATTATATAAATATGTATCCATTGAGATTAACATTTTTTTCAAATAATAGCATTGCTTTGAATAATGTTTGTTTTCTGTAAATACATATAAATGTACACAGAGATATAAATATATAGATAGATGATAGATTATGGAGAGATAGATGATAGATGAATAGGTAGGTAGATAGATGGTAGATAGGTAAAGTGTGTTTTTGGTAAAATGTCGGAATGTAATGCAGAAGTGTTACCTTGTACGAAAAAATACAGAATATTGTTTAAATCACTATCTGAAAGATAAAATAGTTACATATAAACAGAGTAGATCCAAATTTCATTTTGCTTTGTACAAAAAAATTTAAGTTTTACGATTACAAGAGATTATATTCAGATAGATCCTTTCGGAAGGGAGTCAGGGGAGGGGAGCAAAAGAGTATGCAACACTTGGAAAATATTTTTTTATCCAAATATAGTACAATTATGGGTTATTTTATTTTTCATTTGTTATTTTTCCCTATTTTACAAAAATTCTTCAACAAGCATATATTAATTTATAAACCAAAAAATACTATTTAACAAGACAATAGGAAGATCAAAGTGGAATGCTGGCTTAATAATAATCGCTTACATATATGAGAACAGTCAAGTGTGCTTAGTATTAAGTACCTTACAAACATTACACAATTTTCATCTTCTCAGAAACCCTCTAATGTTATTTCCATTTTCATATGAGGAAACTGAGGCTTAAAAAATAGTTTATCTGTCCAAGTTCCCAGAGTTGTCTGTCCCAACTGTATTTTCTTATTACTCTGATACTTAGTAAACACTTTAGATATTTGCTCATTGTTTCATAACTTAATACATATTTTCAGAAAATAAGTGGATTATTGTCATAGAGTTTTTGTTTATTAGTGACCGAAAGAAGTTTCTGGGGTTTTGGATTGATAAATACTAATTCCTTGTGAAGGAAATTTTAATTATTTTGGTAATTAAGGCTTCCTCTGTAGAGAAGTTGAAAGTGAGGACAGGGTTTTGTATGTGTTTGTCTTTACAGCTGAATGTACTATAATCCAGTGACTGATGTGTAGCCCACAGAATGCAGTGGAGTTGGTGTCCTCAGTTCCTGAAGGGGACTTTATCTTCTGAGGAAAAGAATAAATATCTTCAAATGCAGGGAATGGGACTGCTGTTAACAAGACCTTGCCTCAGAAATAGGTTCAATAAAAAGTCAAATATGCCCTAAACCAAGAAAACCTTAAATTGAGTGTTGCATTTCGCAAATAAAAAACCAAATTCTCTACCTAATATAATTTCCACAAACAAAGCCCTTTCTCCAAGCACTCAACTACTTTGCCTCCCAAACAGTAACTCCAGGATCAAAGGAAATTTGGCTGGTTCTTTAGCTTAAACCATTTGAACTTATATTGACAATAACCGCATTCATTATTATTCTACCTGAATTAGCCTCTGTCTGTAAGTTACCCATGATACGATACCTGACCTATGTAAGCCAGTTCTAGGACATCAAATCTTCACATTTCTTTGTGTGTTCATTACGATACAAAAATTTTACATACATTTCTACACACATATAAAATATTCATATTTTCTCCTCAAGGGAATTATTGATGGACATATATAAATTATTACTTCATGATTACAACAATGTTATCACTAATTGTTAAATCTGCCATTTGGCAAAAATATTAAATAAGAAATTTAAAGTTGTTACATGACACAACAGAACTGTCTTTGCTTTTGAAAATAATCCCATCATTATTCCCTTTTAGATATAAAGTAACTAGCTTTCAGGCAGATGGGAAACAGGAAGGGATGAAATATTCTGTGATGGTTTGAATGCCCATGAGCATCAGCAGCTATGAAAACTAGTAATGAAGCATTTGGACCTTATTTGGCATTGCT
This sequence comes from Rhinolophus sinicus, assembly GCF_057876585.1. NCBI lineage: Eukaryota > Metazoa > Chordata > Mammalia > Chiroptera > Rhinolophidae > Rhinolophus > Rhinolophus sinicus. Next base: position 94,001,616 of record NC_142517.1, read on the forward strand.
CGCTGTTGAGAGGATTTTCCTGCAAACGATCAGCTGTTTGATGAGTTCCACAGGCGATCTCTTTGACCTCTCCATTTCGGCATCTACATGCTGTTGAAATTGATGTTTTACCTTCAGCATGGCACAGTGCCCTAGTGACAGATGGGCCCAGGTGTTAGCATGGCACAGAGAAAATATTGTCATTACATTCAAGTATTAGGTAGTAGATTTCTTTCCTTGAGTGTCACACTGAAGTTTGTGAAGAAACTTCATCCTTGTGAGGACTAATAGTAGGCATTGTGCAGGATGTCATACTGGTTGAAGGCTATGAGAGGGAACAACTATAAAATTATTGATAAGATATTTTTATATCCCTAAATTTGAAAGTATGATAGTACAATGAATTATCCCAAGGTCAGTCCCCCACGAAAAAGATGTAAAAATGATTTATATCTATTCCAAAATGTATCTTATGTGCTTTAGTTTCAAGATTTGTTAGAATGCAGATCTTTTTTGGGTTAAATGAAATCTAAGAAATGAATTTATTGGATGGCTTATTAATGAGGAAATCAATGTTAAAATTCTGTCTAAAGGCAGAGGGAGATGCATGAACTAGCTTTCCAAATGAAGACTGTATCTTTAACTGAAATAGTCTTTAAAGACTAACAGGGAGAACATTCTCCTAAGTCGTTTTTCATTATGACTAAAGAGTACCCCAGCTGTGTCACTGGTCAAGTTAAAAGGTGTTAGTGTGTGCAACTTTTAAATAAGGGTAGTCAATGAAAGTGAACAATTCGGTCAGAAATTTGGCTTACTCTCTGTGCGCACTGCACTTTATTGTGGTGTTGCCAGCTTTCTCTGAATGAAAATACGAGAGCAAATTAAACAGCTTTATGACCTCACAGGGAGAACAGTTGTTCTACTGGCTTTCATACAAATGTCTAATTAATTCTTGAAGTAACCCAAATTGTTCTTTTGTGATCTATGAATGAGGATTTAAGCTAAAACCTGTGCAGAAGAAACTAAGTGAAAGGAGAATGGGGATTTCATGATTAGCTTGTAGTTCACAGTTTTGGGGACCAGCCACAATTTAGTTATTGTCCTCATTAATCTTACATTAGCAAGCTAATGAAACATTTGGGTGAATACATTATGAGTAATAAAGGCATTAATTTTATTTTTCTGAACACTCAATTATGCTAATTGGCATCTGTTATTGTTTGCTGAATACAGTTATCTATAAAAACTAAGAAAAATATAGAACACACAGATGATTTTAAATACTATCAATACAATCATTTTCTGTACTTTGTACACTTTTTTTGTGCTTCAGATACTGACCAATTTAAAAAAATGTAACCATATTTAAATTATATTTCCATTTAAGTTCACCTTATTTTATTCTTTATTTTTAAATGTTACTTGGTTGATATAACATTAACCATAAGTTTCTGTTAGAAATAAATACCTTTGTTTCATGAATTGACTAAATACAACGTGAATAGTATGCATGTAAACTATTTCTTATTTCTAAGTATGAGCTATGTAAATTTGTCAAATTCTGGATGAGTTTAGACTTCTATAAATTATCCTATTTCTAGAAGCTCAATGGGAGAATTTAGAAAATAAAAGGACTCCCTTATAAATTTTATCAGAGTTTCTTATAGTGTAGGTATTTTTTTCATGAAGTGTCTATATTTTTTTACTGTCTCTCCCTTCAGGAATGCCTCTCTTTAATGTGGAAGATTTCTATTTAAAGAAGAATTCATTTCTACAACATTTTCTTTCCTTTTCTACTGTAATGTTCTACCTCATTCATGACAAATTCAGAGACATTGTATTTAAACTTTGTCTTCTAAAATAATCTATGTAATTAATTGTCTATCACCAGGTGAGCATGATTTACAGATAGTAAATCTTAAACACGGTGTATTGGTATCTCATTCCTATATCTGTCAGTATGTTGACTATTTTAATTCCATAGACCCACTTCATTGCTAATTAAGAGTTAGCTCTTCACTGCCCCCCTTCTCACAGCATATGTACACATGATATAAAATGAAGTATAGAAAGCTGATTAAACAATATGGATGAATGAGTTGGTTGTCAAAATCAAACCAATTAATTGAAGCAGTTATAGAAATCCTTCCTGTGTCTTTCTCCATGTGAATTATAGAAACAATATAGTGGAAAATATTTCAGTAAATTACTGTGCAAACCCACTCCAGGAACTTCAGTCCTAAATTATGTTGTACTATTTTTATAACTTGTTTATTTTATATATTTATCTGACTAGCCTGAATGGCTGTATGCGGCTTTCTTTCCTAATTTTAGACAGGTCACCTCAGTTGGAATGGTGAGGCTTGTATGTGCCCTGTGCTTCTAAAGTCTTACTCAAAACATGTTAGTGTTTATCTAAAATGTTGGCTTATTAAGTGAATGTGTGTCATGCATGTTTTTGGCTTTTGTCAGGAAATAGAGACCAGCAGATCACTTTGATAGTTTAGCTGTGTTTGACACATTTGGCAGTGGAGTTTATAAAGTTTCCAGTGATCAGTGTTAGAGGTAAATTTTAGAGTGCAAGCTGATACACCATTTTGGATGTTACCACTAATTATTTAACTGTTATACTTGTATGAATTACAGTTTTCAGATACTATTTTTTTGTATGGATAGAATTTGTGCTTAAGATGCTGGGGCCCATTCTCATGTGCAAGATCGTGAAGCATGGTTCTGTTTATGTCACTGTATGTATTTCAGGTAGGTTTAAATTTATTTCGTGTACTTCTGGGAAGTATAAAAGTCACACATTTGTGAAACTTTCTTAAACCAGCTGAATGTGAATGATAACTTATTTTTAAATTACCAGGGTATAATTAATCACATCTCATGAAGCTATCCTATAACTTACAGCATCTCTGTTGATAACTATGTGAATTTTTATCCTGCCTTATGAAACACCATTTTCCAAAACTTTCTCTTCTAAGTACTACCCATAAGTTTGGTTACCTTCCTCAACTTGTTATTGTTAAAAAATTGGTACCATATCCTGGAATATAAAGATACATGCTAAAATTTAAACTCTTTGAGTACTTTATATTTTGAAAGACTTTCTATTCTAAACCTCTCCCAAATAGAAGAGGTAAAATATACAAACCACCAACTTAGGTGAACAAAAATATAAAATAGTTATTTTCTCTTACTCAAGCCCCATTTTGCAAAAACTTTAAAAGTTTCTGTTAAATTTTGGAAAAATCATTTATTTCAATAGTTTCTCATTGCTTTGTGAAGTCATTGGATCATACAAGAGTTTTTTTCTCTTCCCCTTTTTTTCTTCTACTACATGTGGTAGGGATTAGCATCTCTTAAGACTACCGTGTTTCCCCGAAAATAAGACCAACTAGACAATCAGCTCTAATGTGTCTTTGGAGCAAAAGATATATAAATATAAAACCCAGTCTTATTTTACTATAATATAAGACCATGTCTAATGTAATATAATACAATATAATGTAATCCAATGCAATATAACATAATATAATAATGGGTCTTATACTAATTTTTGTTCCAAAAGACGCATTAGAGTGGATTGTCTGGCTAGGTCTTATTTTCAGGGAAACAGAGTAGAATTGTATAAAAGGTGTCTATTTCTTTTTCATGGCATTTGTCCACAGTGCATCATTTGTCTCTGCTTGTTTATTTCAATCAGACTCTATTTGAAGCTGAAAAACCCAGGGCTGCTTTATACCACCCAAATTACAAAACTCAAAATCTCTTTCTTCTAAAAAAAGGAAATATCTGGGCTACCAAGTGATTCTGATATATATATATATATATATATATATATATATATATATATATATATACACACACACACACACACACATATATATGTATATATATATAATATATATGGTCTTTATTTAAATATATATTTGTATTTAACATACACATATAATATGTTATAAATATATTTGTATATTTAACATACATACCGTATATATTAATGTTATATATTTATATGTTAATATACATGTGGTATATGTTATAGTTAACATACGTATATATGTCATATGTTATGAGAGAAAGAGGGAGAGATTTCATTCTAATCTAGTTAACAATCAATCTCAGGAAACTACTGAGTAAAACAAAACAACAACAAAAAACATGCTTTAAAAGTGTGATTTTTAGTTTGGAGAGCAGTCCTTTTTCATTGACAAGGACATGCTTCTCAAATGGTGGAACCCAGTTTCACCTCAGAATTTAATTTCAAACAATATCTTACACATAGAAAGTCAATTCAAAATGTGTTTATACTAAAATCTACAGTAATGGAGAAAAATAAGGCCTTGCAAATATTCTGTATTTAAGAATTTCACTGTGTAGCTCACACGTTTTTAAAATACATTTGTCTATATCACTTGCTTGTTCACTATGTCATATAGGCTTCAATTTGTCGTCAGTCAATTTACAGAACAATTGTCCATGTTCATTCTGAAGGTGCTGTAGGAATAATTCCTGAACATAACGGAGAGTAACATGAGCATAAAAGGCATGAATTCCTAATGCAAAATATTTTCTACTTACGTTAAGTTCTCCTTATGTGAGTCCTTTTCAATTTCCAATAAAAACTAATTTTTAGAATATAATTTAATAGAAAATTTGATGTTTAATTTAAAAAAATAAGATTATAGACATAAATGGATCACTACTTTATCAAAATTCAGAAACTTTTTTTAAATTAAAGTTTATTGGGGTGACAATTGTTGGTAAAGTTACATAGATTTCAGGTGTACAATTCTGTAATACATCATCTATATCTCACATTATGTGTTCACCACCTGAGTTAGTTCTCCTTCCATCACCATATATTGGATCCCCTTTAACCTCTTCTAGAACCCCTCCCCCCCTTACCCTCAGGTAACCACTGAATTATTGTCTATGTCTATGAGTTTTTGTTTTTCATTTGTTTGTTTTGTTCTTTTGTTGTTTTCAGTTTTATATACCACATATCAGTGAAATCATATGGTTCTCTACTTTTTCTTCTGACTTATTTCGCTTAGCATTATAATCTCAAGATCCATCCATGTTGTCACAAATGGTACTATTTCATCTTTTCTTATGGCCTAATAGTATTCCGTTGTGTATATATACCACAACTTCTTTATCCATTCATCTATCGAAAGACATTTTGTTTCCATGTCTTGGCCACTGTAAAGAAAGCTGCAATGAACATTGGAGCACATATGTCTTTATGGATAAATGTTTTCAGATTTTTTGGGTAGATACCCTGGAGAGGGATTGCTGGGTCATATGGTAATTCTATTCATAATTTTTTGAGGAAACTCAACACTGCCTTCCATAATTTTAATAAAGGGAATAAAAATACAAATGAAGTTAATACTGAAGAAGTTTCAAAACATGACGTAATAACAGTGATTGCTTCATTATAACACCACTGATAAAAATCTGATACCTTCATGTATAGGTGTCTTAATTATATGAAATTATCGATGGAACATAATAGAGCTTACTTAAATAAAGTACCTTGTTTCACTAAAAATAGTCAAAAGTTAAAAGTTTTCATGTCTTTCGAATGGTCTTAAGATCCTTTATAATTATGTTGTACAGAATTAATGTTTCAAGTAGTGCTAGTATTTTTTAAGACAACTCTTTTACAACCCAAATCCTTGTGAATCCTTTTTACATTTGGAAATATTCCAAAGTTTCAAAGAACGTTATTTAGTTATAATATGTAATAATATATTTTAACCCCAGGAAGCAATTATTTCAGCAACAGACTCGATTATGAGTTAACGACAATCATCTTTTTCTCAGTATATTATATTGAATTTGGGGTTATATGGGAAGAGACAATATTAGTATAGTATTTTTGGAGAAGTTATATTTATTAAAACGTGACATTGTATCAGAACATTTTAAACTTTCTAACATGTTTCTCTTTTAAAAGAAGATCTATTTCATTTTGCGATGTAGTGATGCGAAAATAGAAAATTAAGGAAGCTTAGGTGACATATGTCATTTAACAGACTGACACGTGTTATCTACTAACTGACAGAACACAAAAGATTTGTAACTAACAAGTCATTTCATTACTTTTACATCATTTTAGGAAAGTTTGGGTTAAATCTTTAGTAATATTGCTATTAGAATCTTCAAAATGGCTATTTGAAGTAATTGAATCATCTAAAGTCTAGAAGAAATATATTTGAATGCATGTATACAGTTAGTTCACTACTTTACTCAGAGGTGTAGTTGTCATCAAGTCATTATTAGGAGCTGAAAGTTTAACGTAATTTTTTTTAATTAGTTTTGAATTCAGAGTATCAAAATAAAAGATAGTGGAGTCACAGAAATCAAGGTGAAAGTAAACCCAGATGAGAGAGGGAATTGAATGGCTAGTAAAGTGGTAATAATGTAAAGAAATGAAATAGGGAGTTTAAGTCACACCACAGAGAAATACAGTAATCCTCCCTTATCTGAGGTTTCACTTTCCATGGTTTCAGTTACCAGCAGTTAAACCATGGTCCGAAAAAAATAAAAATAAAAGGAAAAGTCCAGAAATAAACAATTCATGTTTTATTGTGAGCCGTTCCAGGTGGCATGATGGAATCTTGTGCTGCCCCGCTCCATCCCATCCAGGATGTGAATCACCCCTTTGTCCAATGTATCCACACTGTATACACTACCTGCCTGGTATTCACTTAGTAGCCGTCTCAGTTATCAAATCAGCTGTCTCAGTAGGCAATGCTTGTGTTTAAGTAACCTTTATTTTACTTAATGATCGCCCCAAATTGCAAGAGTAGTGATGCTAGTAGCAATTCAGATATGCCAAAGAGAACCTGTAAAGTGCTTCCTTTACGTGAAAAGGTGAAAGTTCTCAACTTAATGAAGAAAGAAAAAGAACAAAAAACAAAAAAACAAAAATGGATGCTGAAATTGCTAAGCTATATGGTAAAAACAAATCTTCTAGACATGAAATTGTGAAGGGAAAATAAATTCATACTAGTTTTGCTGTTGCACGCACTGCAAAAGTGTGTGGTAAGTAACTAGTTAAGATGAAAAGTGAATTGACTTTGTGGGTGGAAAACATGAACAGAGAGAGACCACATTCACATAATTTTTATTACAGTATATTGTTATAATTGGTCTATTTTATTATTAGTTATAGTTGTTCATCTCTTACTGTGCCCAATTTATAAATTAAACTTTATTATAGGTATGTATGTATGGGAAAAAACAGTATGTATAGAGTTCAGTACTGTCAGCTGTTTCAAGCATCCATGGGGGTCTGGATATTTATTCCCCACAGATGAGGGAACTACTGTTTGGTTGACTACAAATTAGGTTGGTATTCAAGTTCTCTTGCTCTAAGTTTACTAGATTGATCACTGAAATCCAGGTGAGTTCTTTATCTTGCGTTTCTATTTCTAGGCAGATTTTATAACGTAATGTTTGTATTAGCCATTCTCAGGGAGGACTCCCAATCAGTATTATACCAGGGAATGTAAATAGTTTGTTGGCAATTTCTAAAGATTTCTCCATGAAACTGCGTCACATTATGGACAACTATGCCATATTTTTCTCTACTGTAACTTTAATGTTTTTGTTTTCTCTGATATTTTCTCAGCTTTATTTTTGAGGTATAATTGACAAACAAAATTGTCCATTATATCACTGTACTTTTCATGGAATATTTTTATAATTATTATATTAATGATAATGGCATGGATTTTCAAATAAGTAATGTACTTTCAAATAAAGTAATGTAATGGATTTTCAAATAAGTAATTATTAGAGTATGCTATGGAGTAAATAAAATCTTAGAAAACCTGGAATTCAGTAAGTGATAACCAATGTTATAAAACAGAATTATGTCCACGTTAGTGGGAATTATTTTTATATAGAAAATATCAGAATTTATTCGTTCCTACTTGTCAGAATTATATCTTCTATGTTGTAACATCAAATATATATATATATTTATAGATATATATATATATATATATATATATATATATATATAGAGAGAGAGAGAGAGAGAGAGAGAGAGAGAGAGAGAGAGTTTTTTTTTTTGTTTCTAGCAGTCAATGATAAGAACTGCCTTATATGCCAGGATGATTTTGCACAATTTGTTTTATCTTGCAGTTCTGCTAAAACACCATGTTATTTTCTTAGACTCAAGACTTCCTTTCACATTCTCCCACAGGATGCTAAGTGACAATCCTATAAAGACAGTCATTCCTTTGCAGCTGTGTGGCAGCTCTGAGGGAGTTTTGTACCTCTATTCCTATTCCTTATCATTGTCCCAAGCAACCTTACTAGCTGAGAAATGATGACAGTGGTGGGGTCCCCTGAGGATCTAAGAGGCCGTGGGGAAAGGCCAGACAAGAAGAAATGTAAAAAGATGATGTTTACGAAGTCTCTTTCAAATGGCAAGTTTTTGATCCTGTAATTCTTATTATACCTGGATGAAGCCTCTTGAGTTTTGGCAGAAGCCAGCTACATTTACAAGTTAGAAACTCCATTGAAGAGAAAACTCTGGCAATCACTAATTAAAATGTGACTGAAGTTTCCCCTTCCCTCTCCCTTTTGAGATTTGATTTAAAAAACAAAAAACAAAAAAAAATGAAAAAAACAGGATTCTGATAGTTAAAAGAATGATGGTTTTATTATATGGAAAAATACTTCATTAGCAGGTATTGATTAATACAGTCAAATTACTTATAATGTAGAAAATGTTTAAGAGATTAAAGCATTTTGGAGGTTGCAATTTGGTATGAAAAGCATTGGAGATCTCAATCCTAAAAAATAATCTCAAATTCATTTTGTGCTTGCTTTGATCGTTTTTTCAATGTGAAGTTAAATCTTTCAAAGCTGCTAATTCTCATTCAAAGTGCAGAGGAGTTCCAGAGAATTTAAATCACATCTGTAAGTGTTTGTAATAGCATCCATGGTTATTTCACAGTAATTTAGAAAGGGCACTTTCAGGACGAGTGGATCATTTTAAGTATTATCATAGAAAACCTGTAAAACAGGACTGCTCTTTGCATTTTAAACTTCAGAGGCACTGCTCAGATTTGAACAGTTTTCAGCACAAGAGTATTATTGTAGTCAGGCATTGAAAGCGGCAAAAAGAAAAAAATACATAAACAAAGTACAATGAAAAATGCAGTAAAAATCATTCCACATTGTCCCTTTTCTGTAATGTTTGCTACATTCCCTGCTGTTAAACAGCCGACAGCATCTGAGTCATTTTCAAAGACATGAAATTTCAATATGTAAAATGTAATCTAGAAGACACATTGCTTCTGAACAAGGGATTTTCTTGCAGGCAAAATAGGTGTCTAAGCAATTTATGGTAAAATATTTTATGACACCGTAAAATCTGTAAATGTACACTTGTTTCTGTAAAAATGTAAAGTATAAAAGAGCGAAAGAGGGTAGGATGAAGAATGAAGGAAGACTGGTTGTTGAAGAAACAAAGGAAAATACCAGGGGTGTGGGAAGAAAAGGAAAGGGGGAAAAAGGAGGGTGAAAAGGGAAAGAAAAGAGATTAGTAGAAATGAACAGAATGACTGTTGAGTTGGATTGCAATCTTAGGAAAACACTTTAATAAGACTAAAATAACCTATAATTCAGTAGTCATGCAATATTGTAAGCTGGTTTCGTGGGAAGCAGACTCTGAGTCAGAATGCGGTGTGCTTATTAAGGTTACTTTTCACATAAACACTTGTGGAAGCCTGGGCAAAAAGAGGAGCCAATAGCTAGAAAGAACTTTATAACCTATGCAGCCATCACTCATTTGATTTTGGCCACCCTAGCAAAAGTGCATGATCTTAGACGAAGAGGATGCCTGAAATTAAGTAATTCCTGAAGGGGTTGGCAGCGGAAAGCTGTCTTCTGACAGCATTCCCAAGAGAGAGGACAAAAAGTCCTTCAACAGTGGGTCATATGGACAACAGGAACATCATAATGTCAACCAAAGTCTAGCCCTTATCTGCTCTCTCTCCTCTTTAGCAAACATTCTTAAAACAGATCCTTCAGAGTGTCTGAGGGGCTGTCTTCCTAGAGAAAATTAAAAGAGGAAGGGGAGAGTGATGCACTGCAGCCCCCAGTGCTGAAGCTTATCTTGGGTCCACAACTGATAGTTATTTTCCTTCTACTTCACTACTCATTCTGGAGTTCCTTCGTGCTTAGCCAGTATCAGACAGTCTTGGTGATTGCCTGATGGCAGGACAGTGACCTTTATCCCTGAGGGTCCAAACCCCAGGTCATAGTGCTTGTCTCAGGGTGACGTTGCTGCACTTGTCTATTTGGGACTGGAGTATCAAAGAGGCACTCAGGTGATCACCTAGTTGCTAAGCATATTTCTTCCTGCCCCTGCATGTCATAGGAAACTTTTGATATTCTGATGATCATACATGGTATAATCAACAAATATGGTGAATGTTTAAATTAAAAAAAAAATTACAGTAAAAGACACATTGCCATTAATCCCCCTCAAATTATTCCCACTCACTTTGAACACACTTATCCCATCGTTCTTGTACTTTCTGAAGCAGTTCTGGAAGTCCTCTTTCGTGAGTGTCTTTAGTTGCACTGTAGTGGCTGCTTCGATGTCCTGAATCGATTCAAAACATTTACCTTGGTCATTTTGACTTTGGGGAAGAGCCAGAAGTCGTATGGTGCCAGCCAGATCTTGTGAATAAGGTCGATAAGGACACACCATAGTGTTTTTATTTGACAGAAATTGCCATACCAGAAACGATGTGTGACACAGAGCCTTTCCGTGGTGATCACAAAATACTGAGTAACATCCAATGGAAAGACAGGGATCTTCAATACGGGAAGCGGAACGTCAAACCTTAGTCATAGTGTGTGACAAATTTCAACATGTTCGGTGCAGTCAGTCAGGTGTGAGCTATAGCTGAGAGAAGGTGTGTTTTAAAGTATAATAAATCATCTCGATCATGACACTACTCCATGTCACACATCGCTTCTGGTACAGCAATTTCTGTCAAATAAAAACATTACAGTGTGCCCTCATCCATCTCTTTCACCAAATCTGGCACCATGCAGCTTCTGGCTCTTCCACAAAATCAAAATGATTCAGGACATTGAGGCAGCCATGACAGCACAACTAAAGACACTCACGAAAGAGGACTTCCAGAACCGCTTCAGAAAGTGGCAAGAACAATGGGATAAATGTGTTCGAAGCAAGGGGGAGTATTTTGAGGGGGATTAATGGTAATGTGTCTTCCACTCTAATAATATTTTTCTTATTTAAACATTCACCATGTTGTTTGATCACACTTTGTAGTCAATTATTCACTCCTGCACCCCAGATGCAGGATTATTTTTCTTGTCAGCTAGTCCCTTAGCAAAAGGAATAGAGAGTTCCCAGATGGCAGTCATAGCTTCTAACTGATTTAGACACTTGCTGTGTCCTTGGATAAAATCATTCCCTTTTTAAGGATGAGGACATCTAAGCTGTCAGGGCCCAGATTTGGTGAAAGAAAAAGCACAATATTCTAAGGGGGCCGTGGGAGTGATTGCAGTGTTTCCATTCCTTGGTTCCTTGGTTCCATGATTCATGTGTTTTACCTTTTGGGACATAGCATCATATAAATGTCTCTGATTTGAAATGCGTACTACTTCTGGGCATATGTTGCCTCATCCTCTTAAGTTGGTCTTCTTCAATCTGGCACTTTAATTGTGCCTTCTGCAGGCTGTTTAAAGCTCTATCAGGCATGCAGCTTCTATATCGTGTGGCATGTGATCCCATGTTTTGGGGTCTACTCTTACATCTCTTTGCTATTAAGTAGGCCCATGTTCTGATGTAACGTGATGTGGGAGTCCATGCTGGTGGATAAACCACTGGTAAGCTCTGGGATAGTGATGCTATCTGAGGACCACTGGGCAAAAAGAGAAAACCCACATCAAATAAAGTATCTTCTGCCAGAATGTATTCTTGCCCAATGTAATCAACTTCCCACTAATGGTTACGTGATCTCTCTGAGGGATAGTACCATTTTGGGAGCTAAACATTGATCTCTTTTTTTCTGGGAGGTTGGGCCTTTGGCAGCAGCATTGCTGGATCAGGTTTAATAAACGCGTCATGTTGCTGGGTTTATGCATAGCCTCAATCCCTACACCTATGGTCCCTTTACTTATTATATATGCTTTATGCAAGCAGTAGGGTGGCCAAGGACAGAGGCTAGATATCAATGGGCCAAGTCATTCTGTTTGGTGGTTTAGAGTCGTTTTTATGGTGGATGCTCTCTGGTAGACATTGACATGAGAAACAGAGGTGATCGCATTGTATATCCACTCCCACGTGTCAATGCATAGACTATAATATTCCTTTTAATATACCTACCATGTATAGCACAAAACACAAGCTACTACTGCTCCTCCTTATTCTGTTCTCCAATAAGCATACCAAGTTCTTTTCCATAAGGTCCATGAAACCAAAAAGCATAGTTCCAAGTCCACTGTATTTGGTAGCTGTTTGATGAATGTTCTTTGAAGCAATTCAGGTGTGTGTGTGTGTGTGTGTGTGTGTATACATATATAGGGTGCCAACAAAAAAATGTATACAAGTGGATACTTTGGTCAACTTTGCTCAAGCAGTAGTTTGCCATAATCAGAAGTGTCTGAACACTGATAGTAACCACTTTGAGCACCTCTTGTAATTGCAGAAGTCAAACATGACTTGTATTCATCTTTTGTTATCAGTATATATTGAGTATTAAAATTTAATACAATTTTCCTTTCTTAAAATGTGTATTTTAAGTTTTTTGGCACCCTCTCTATATATCATATATATCTAAAAGGGCCTAATATGCCTTATCCAATGTAAGAAAATGTGCCTGGTCACTGAAAATCAGCAGATCATTAGTTTGGGTGAGTCATTCCAATACGAAACAATTCTTATATAAGCAAACTGTAAACTTGTTTATGTTTAATTTGAAATTTTAAGTCATTAAATCTAAATTCTAAGAACCTGTTTATAATATCACATTTAAATTATTAAACTCTTCATTTAGTTGATAGTTATATGGCCTAATCAGTGCATCTTACACAAAGTTCCACGGGTACCTATGTTATAAAATATTGATACCATTGGAATTTTAATAATAATTTTAAAATGTATTTTACATTATATGTTATTCTTTTAAAATATAATATAGGTATGCTTTGGGGAATCTGGATGTTTAATGTAAACAATTTCTACATGATCTCAGTTCTTAAAATTGCTGATTATGTGTCATAGAAATTAAAAATATTTGAAGTTCTTGCAGGCTTAGAAATGTAGTTTCATGCTTACATTTTTGCACCAACCTCATTATTAGAAATATTGCCATCAAGGAACAATTAACCATTTCATCTTTAACAACAGGACACTGTAGTCCAGAGGATTCTCTCAAAATATGGTCATTCTATCATTGACAAATGGATATTCCATCAAGTCACCTAGAATTATTATATGAAGTGTTCATTATTCAAGCTGTCAAATTTGATCTAAATGTTATCTTTAAGACATAACATTTTCTATTTTCAATCAAAGAAAGTAAATTATGATGGCTGAATGTGTATATTTTTACTTTGACTATCATTTTAAATAATTATTTTTCTTACCTGCAATTGTCTGCCTATACTGACATTACCATATATCATTTTCTTATATTCAGCCACCTGATATTGCATACACTTTTTCCTTCACTGTCTGCCATCATTGATAGATGGTTTTTATGGTTCCCTCTAGTCATAGAGGGTAGATTCACTTACTAATTACATCAATGGCGTATAGGTGCCTGGAGCAATGTTTAAATATATAATCTTCAAACAAGGTTCCAAGAAACAAAATACCAAATTAATTCTACCAGCATTTGAATTTATTCAAAAGGTAGGTATGATTCCCTTTATCTTTGAGAATATAAATTAGATATAAAAATAGGCAAAAGAAGGAATGCTTCAAGTTATTTTATTTTTTTATTAGTTTCCGGTGCACAAAACAATGTAATAGTTAGACATTTATCATTTATATCCCCCACATTGTGTCAACCCCCCTCCCCCCATCTACTATCCCTTTGACATCTCACAGAGCCATTACATTTCTACTGTCTCTATTCCTAATGCTGTACTCCGCTTCTTGTAACTATATACATACATTATATATATACACATATATATAAACTTGTAGGTGACATTCATTATTGTTCAGCTTCAGCTTCAGGTGCACAACGCAGTGATCAGGCATCTACATCTTCCCTGAGGTGGTCTCCCTAACGAGACAAGTGTCTATCGGATACTCTACAAAATCTTTACAACATTATTGATTACATTCCCCAAATTAACTTTTGTGATCCCGTAGCAATCTTGTGGTTACTCACTGTGCTTTCTAATCCCCTCATCTTCCCCCTTATCCCCAACCCCCAACCATCTAGCAACTGTCAGTTTTTCCTCTATGTCTGTGAAACTGTTTCTGATTAGTTCATTCATTTATGCTTTTCTTTAGATTCCACATATAAGTGAGATCATATGGTATTTGTCTTTCTCTGTCTGACTTATTTCACTTAATATAATGTTCTCTAGGCCCATCTACGTTGTTGCAAATGGTAAGATTTCTTTCTTCTTTATGGCTGCGTAATACATTGCATAAATGTACCACAGTCTCTTAATCCAGTTTTCTACTGATGGGCATTTCATTTGTTTCCATGTCTTGGCTATTGTGTATAGTGCTGCAATAAACATAGGAGTGCATACATTTTTTTTTGAATTAGGGTTTTGGATTTCTCCAGATAGATACCAAGGAGTGGAATTGCTGGATCATAAGGTAGTTCCATTTTCAGACTTTTGAGATACCTCCATACTGTTTTGCATAGTGGCTGCACCAATCTGCAATCCCACCAACAGTTCTCTTTTCTCTACATCCTCGCCAGCACTTGTTGTTTTTCGATTTATTGATGATAGCCATTCTGACTGGGGTGAGGTGGTATCTCATTGTGGTTTTTATTTGCATTTCTCTGATGGTTAGTGAAGTTGAGCATTTTTTCATATGTCTGTTTGCCATCTGTGTGTCCTTTTTAGAAAAATGTCTCTTCATGTCCTCTGCCCATTTTTTAATTGGGTTCTTTGTTTTTTTGGAGTTGAGTGAGGTTTTTTATAAATTTGTGATATTAACCCCTTATTGGATGTATCATTGGCAAATATATTTTCCCATTCAATAGGATCCCTTTTTGCTTTATTGATGGTTTCCTTTGCTGTGAAAAAACTTTTTAGTTTGATGTAATCCCACATGTTTGTTTTTTTCTCTTACTTCCCTTGCCTGAGGGGATATATCAGTAAAAATCTTACTCTAGGTAATGTCTGTAAAGTTTCTTCCTATATTTTCTTCTAGGAATTTTATGGTTTCAGGTCTTACATTTAAGTCTTTAAGCCATTTCAAATTTATTTTTGTATATAGTGTAAGGAGGTGGTCCAGCTTCATTTTTTTGCATGTGTCTGTCCAGGTTTCTCAGCACCATTTATTGAATAGACTGTCTTTACCCCACCATAAATTCTTGCTGCCATTGTTGTAGTTTAAATAACCACGTACACATGGATTTATTTCTGGACTCTCTATTCTTTTCCATTGATCTATGTCTGTTTTTATGCCAGTACCATGCTTTTTTGATTACTGTAGCCCTGTAGTATAATTTGATCTCAGGTATTGTTATACATCCCACTTTGTTCTTATTTCTCAAGATTGCTGATGCTATCCGAGGTCTTTTATGGTTCCATATAAATTTTAGGATTATATGTTCTATTTCTGTGAAAAACGTTGTTGGTAGTTTGATAGGAATTGAATTGAATATGTATATTGCCTTAGGCAGTATGGAAATTTTAACTATATTAATTCCTCCTGTCCATGAGCATGGCATGTGTTTCCATCTATTTGTATCTTCTTTCATTTCTTTCTTCAGTGTCTTATAATTTTCTGAGTACAGATGTTTTACTTCTTTGGTTAAACTTATTCCCAAGTATTTTATAGTCTTCGAAGCAATTGTAAATGGGATTTTTTTGTTTTGTTTGTTTTTTAATTTCTCCTTCTGATGTTTTATTATTGGTATATACAAATGCAACTGATTTCTGAATATCAATTTTGTATCCTGCTACTTTACTAAATTCATCTATCAACTCTAATAGTTTCTTTGTGGATTCTTTAGGGTTCTCTCTATATAGTATCATGTCATCTGCATATAATGACAATTTTACTTCCTCTTTACCAATTTGGATGTGTTTTATTTCTTTTTCTTGTCTGATTGCTATGCTAGAACTTCCAGCACTATGTTTAATAGAAGTGGAGAAAGTGGGTAACCTTACCTTGTTCCTGATCTTAAGGGGATTGGTTTTAGCTTTTCCCCATTGAGTATGATGTTAGCTGTGGGTTTATCATATATGGCCTTTATTATGTTGAGATGTGATCCCTCCATTCCCACTTTCTTAAGGGTTTTATCATAAATGGCTGCTGGATTTTGTCAAATGCTTTTTCTGCATCTATTGATATGATCATATGATTTTTATTTTTCATTTTGTTAATGTGGTGTATCACATTAATTGATTTGCAGATGTTGAACCACACTTGCATACCAGGGATGAATCCCACTTGATCATTTTGTATGATCTTTTTAATGTATTGCTGAATTCTGTTCGCTAATATTTTATTGAGTATTTTTGCATCTATGTTCATTAGAGATATTGGCCTGTAGTTTTCTTTTTTTGTAGTGTCTTTGTCTGATTTTGGAATCAGGGTGATAGTGGCCTTGTAAAAAGTGTTTGGGAGCCTTCCCTCATTCTAGATTTTTTAGAAGAGCTTGCGGATAATAGGTGATAATTCTTTTTTCAATGTTTTGTAAAATTCACTTGTAAAGCCAGGGCTTTTGTTTGTTGGGAGATTGTTGATTACTGATTCAATTTCCCTGGTGGTAATCAGTATATTCAGGTTTTCTGTTTCTTCTTGAGTTAGCCTTGGAAGGTTGTATGCTTCTAGAAAATTGTCCATTTCTTCCAGATTGTCAAATTTGTTGGCATATATTTGCTCATAGTAATTTCTTAAAAATTTTTGTGTTTCTGTGGTATCTGTTGTCACTTCTCCTCTTTCATTTCTGGTTTTATTAATTTGGGTGCTCTCTTTTTTTAATGAGTCTGGCTAAAGGTTTGTCGATTTTGTTTATCCTCTTTAAAAACCAACTCTTGGATTCATTGATCTTTTGTATTGTTTTTCTGGTTTCTGTTTCATTTATTTCCACTCTGATCTTTATTATCTCCTTCATTGTACTCCCTTTGAGCTTATTTTGCTGTTCTTTCTCCAAATCCCTTAAGTGTGAAGATAAATTGTTGGTTAGTGATGTTTCTTGTTTCTTTAGGTAGGCCTGCAATGCTATGAATTTCCCTCTTAGGACTGCTTTCGCGGCATCCCATAGATTTTGGGTCGTCGTGTTTTCATTTTCGTTTGTCTCAAGATATCTTTTGATTTCTTCCTTGATCTCATTGTTGACCCATTCATTATTTAGTAAAAAGTTATTCAGCCTCCATGAATTGGTGTGTCTTCCAGTTTGTTTGTTTTTTGTTGTTTTTTTGTGTGTGTTTGTTTTTTCCTGTAGTTCATTTCTAATTTCATAGCACTGTGGTCAGAGAAGACAATTGGTATGATTTCAATTTTCTTAAATTTATCAAGACTTGTTTTGTGGCCTGACATGTGGTCTATCATGGAAAATGTTCCATGTGCGCTTTAGATGAATGTGTATTCTGCAGCTTTGGGGTGAAATGCTCTGAAAATATCGATTAAATCCAACTGATCAAATGTGTCATTTAAGCCTGCTGTTTCCATATTTATTTTCTGCCTGGAGGACCTGTCCCTTGTTGTCAGTGGTGTGTTGAAGTCCCCTACTATGATAGTGTAACTGTTGATCTCTGTCTTTATGTCAGTCAATATCTGCTTTTTATATTTAAGTGCTTCTATGTTGGGTGCATAGATGTTTACTAGGGTTATGTCCTATTGTTGGATCAATCCCTTTATTATTATGTAGTGCCCATCTTTGTCTTTTAATATATTCTTCATTTTAAAGTCTATTTTGTCAGGTATAAGTGTAGCTACTCCAGCTTTTTCTCATTTCCATTTGCATGAAATATCTTACTCCATCCCTTCACTTTCAGCCTGTGTCTTTTCATCTCAGGTGAGTCTCTTGTATACAGCATATGCAAGGGTCTTGTTTTCTTATCCACTTAGCCACCCTATGTCTTTTGATTGGAACATTTAATCCTTTTACATTTAAAGTGATTATTGGTAGGTACATAGTTATTGCCATTTTGTTATTTGTATTTCTGTTCTTCATTAGTTAGATGAGGGTTGACCACTTAAATGAGGTTTGGCCTCTATGGGCTCTTGTGCCTGTAGAGAATTCCTTCTGGGTTTGTCACTTGTATGTCAAATCCGGTAGTACTCCAGTTTGGTCTGGAGTTGGCCTCTGAGTGTGTTGAATCTTGTGCCCCTTAAGCTGGGCCCTGGTGTAAGGCAATTTCAGGACAAAGCAAATCACAAAGCACAGCAACAACAAAGAAAAAAACAAATACACTCACATGTAAAAACAACTGATAACCCACCCTCAACACAGGCAAAGATATCAAAGATATAAAAACAAAACAAAACAAAAAAAGCAGTTCCAGTCTTAGCCTAAGCCTACCAAGTAATCTCCAGGTTGTCCTCTGCTGTACCAAAGAGTCCTCTATGTATTGTGCAGGCAGAGCCAGTCACCTGGTGCCCAGAGTGATCTTGGGACTGCAGATTTAGATGAGTGGGGCTGAGGGGTCTGGATGGTGGTTTCTACAAAGTTAGTGCAGTTTCTGCTCTTGCCTGCATGTATGTGCATTGAGAGTAGCACCACCAGCCCTGTGCCCAGTTCTCCTGAGTCTTAGGGCACTTTTTCCATGTGTGTGTGTGTGTGTGTGTGTGTGTGTGTGTGTGTGTGCATGTGGCAGGCAGGAGATTTCTGACCTGATGAAAGCCCAGAGCTATGTCTGCCACCTACTGTTGATCCCTGGGAGTGCCTCCGCAGTTGTAATTGCCCCACCCTAGGCAGGCCAGAAAGGGTTGAGGACTGGGGAAGGAGGGGTCTTCTCTCTTCCAGCCCAGCCATGTCACACTCTTCCCACAGTGCAGAAAAGATGGTGGCTAGGGGTGGAGGAGTCTCTTCTCTCCTAGCCCAGCAAAAATCACACTCTTCCCAGCCTCTTCCCTGGGTCAGAGCTGCACGCCGGTCTTCCCAGATCTTGAACACTACTGCTCCTCTGTAGTTTGACACTACTCCTCAGTTCAGGGGCCAACTTAAGTCTCTGGAAGGGCGGGGGTAGGAGTGGGAGAGTGGGGGGAGGGCCCCAGGTATGGAGTTTATGTCCTTTGTCCTACCTAGGGCCCAGCTGGAGGTCTCAGCTGAGGCTACTGCCTCAAATGCTGGATATGCTGCCCTCTAGGTGGGAGAGATCAGCTGTGGGACGCAGGGAAAGAGCCCACCTCCTGGCTTTTGTGGTCTCTGTTCTGTCCTGGGATCCCGTGCATCTCTACAGCCA
This sequence comes from Rhinolophus sinicus, assembly GCF_057876585.1. Classification (NCBI taxonomy): domain Eukaryota; kingdom Metazoa; phylum Chordata; class Mammalia; order Chiroptera; family Rhinolophidae; genus Rhinolophus; species Rhinolophus sinicus. Next base: position 94,021,230 of record NC_142517.1, read on the forward strand.
GGGATGCGGGCCGCATCTCCACTCCGCTCCTTTCCCTCTTACCCTGCTCGCCCAATTTGCCCACCTTCGAGTAATCCTTGTTCAAGTCTCTTAGCTGTTCTGTGTGATGAGCAGAGAGTCCTTTGATGGGTTACAGATGTTCTGTTTGTGGTAAGATACGGAGGAGAACTCAAGAAGTCCCCCTCACTGCTGCCATTCCTATGACGTCACTCTCAAGTTATTTTTAAACTCAACAATTTTTTATATAGAAATCTTATAAAGAAATTCTAAACATTCATAGATGATGCCATCAGTCCTTTTTTGTTCAGTTTTATTCTACAATTTTTAGTCATTGAATGTCAACTGGTTCATTTCTCCAAAATTAATAAATTATAAAGTATGCTGTTATTATAGGAATTTGTTTTTAAGTTTTTCTTTGTGTTCATATAGGAGATTAGAAAGAATAGTTAATGCTCCTAAACATGTTTAAAACATTCCCTAATACCTCAAAACTTCTAGAGTTTCTTTCCAATTCTGTGTCTTAATGGGAACTTCATCATTATTATTTCAAAAAAATTATCTTTATGGGACTTAACGTTTGTTTATATTATTTATGAAAATGAAAATCAAAACCAAAATAACGTTATTTACATGTAATATTTAACTGCATGTGATCAAAACTAATTTAAATAATTATAGAAGATAATGGAAAATAGTAGTTTGTGTACTTATTATTAAGCAGTCATCCTACTAGGAATTATTCCTATGGTTCCTTTACAAGTAAAAAGACTTTAAAAATGTTAACTGACTTACTGGTAAATATACAAGTCAGTGATTCAGCTGAGATCTCACCCCTCTTCCACACACCCACAGAAAAAAAAACAATTCCCACCCTTATGTGTATTATTGTTTTGTTGATGTGTCCAATAATAATTCTAACAACTTCAAAGGACAGCTGCTGGAATGGCTGTATCAGGTGTTGAGAACATTCTAGTGGACACATCACTGCTAAGCAAAGTTCTACCAGTACTGTTTTGAGACACATCCTTTAACTCACTTTCAAGCTTTTTAAAATATAGTTCTTTACCTAAAAAATCTTTAGGTTTCCAATATGCTTTGCCATTCTCCAATGTCTTAATTATTGGAAATAGACCCCTTTATTTCCAAAAAAGGAATACATAGAATCTTCCTATTGCAGCTAGTCATACGTTTCTTGGTGATACTGTTTCAAGTCCTGGTACATCCCGCTACTGTGAAATCCAAGTACTGAGTATTCTGTCAAAGACACTCGTGCTTTCAACTAGATAATACTATGAAAGAAGAGAACACGGAGATGGTAAGGGAGTTGTAGGACGAAGAGTCAAAACACTCTTGACTGCTTAAGAAAGGTGAACTTGTACTCATGGACCAAGTCATTCTGCCTCTCCTCTCTTCCCAATTTCAAGAAATATAAAAATAAATACAAAATGAGAGTCCATGGTATAATTTCATAAGGTAATATATGTATTCATTCTGTCATATAGAATTTATCAAAACAAATGTAGATTTCTTCAATCCGTATTTTATACATTGAGATGTTGTACTCTTTTAACTAAGGCAAAGTTATCCTTCTATCTATAATCAATAAAATAATTGTTTTAACTGTTATACATGTACTTTGCCATTGCTTATATGTTGGATGGAAAGTTAGTTTTCTGTGATCTTCACATTTCTTGTCTCCTGGCTTCCAGAGATTAAGCCTCAAACATTCTACAGTGTATATCTTTTGTAGCATTTAAAAACTGGAGACATTTCTCCTTGTTCCAAAGAAGGAGGCAGGGAAGCCTACTTTAATTTTTTTTGCACATAAAATTCAAAATTAGTCATAAGGATATGTATTGATTGTTTATTTTCACAGTATGACTTGTGTGATGGGTGTTAATAGCCAGCTCTTTTGTGTTTATTTGAGGAACTTTTACATTTTATATTATTTAGCAATTCTGTATTAGAAAAGGGAAACTATGATTGCATTTTAAACATATATTTACTTCATTATTATGAGTTAAAATTCTGATTTGTGCCTTGCAATATAAGTAGTATAATAATTTATATTAAGCCCTCTAAAATCCTACCACATTACAAAATGTAACTTTTTTATAGTCAACACTGCTTTAAATAATCAAATAGATAAAAAACATCTTGTATTGTCAACACTGAAATTTATTTTCTACAAGTATTTATTGAGCACTTTAATCCAGATCATGTTCTAGGGTCTGGAAGAGTAATAATGAAGAGAACATCATTCCCTTACTTAATTGTGCTTATATACACTCTTAGAGAACAGTAACATTTCATTGTTTTAATATTGTACAAAATCCAAAGTCCCGAAATGATGGAATCCCTCTTATTTAAATTTTTATCAAAACTATATATATATATATAATAAATTTCTAGATGTTATATGTTATGTTTGTACTACTAACAATCATTTTGTGCTTTTGGATTTTAGTAGTTTTAAAATGAAATTAGAGGAGGACGCGCTGTGGTATAACATATAGAAATCTGTAGGGACAATCACATTTAGCCTACTATATATGTATAATATGTTTATATTTTTTGTATTAAATGTGATAATATTTTCCCTTTTGATCTTATAATTAAAGCTCTTTTGCAATAATTAATCAGATTCCATGGATTACAAAACTGATGTTACAAAACTAAGGTCACTTTCCTAAGATCACATTGCTAATAAGAGAAAATGGGCAGAATGAGGTTTTTAGGCAGGTCTTTGTGGATCAATGTGTCTGTCCTTCCCACAATAGTTTTGTACTCACTCCCTCATGGACAAAGAGCTGAGAAAAAGCTAAAAAGGTAGATGTTTTGGTAGAGAGACATTGCAAATATTCTATTCAGTCCAATTTATCAGTATATTGTGAACAGAGACATAAAGAGAAATGAAAAGTTTCTGCATAGAGAAAGAAATAACAAAATGAAAAGGCAACTTATGGAATTGGAGAAAATATATGCAAATTACATATCTGGTAAGAGGTAATTTCCAAAATAGATTGAGAACTTAACAACTCAATAGCAAAAACAAAAGTCAACCAATCCAGTTAAAAAATGAACAGAGGAATTAAATAGATGTTTCCAAAGAAGACACACAAATGCCAATAGATACATGAAAAGATTCTCAACATTACCAATCATCAGGGAATCCAAATCAAAACTACAATGAGCTATCACTTCTCATCCATTAAAATGACTATCAATAAAAAGATAAGAGATAGCAAGTGTTAGGGAGGATGTGGAGAAAAGGAAACTCTTGTACACTGTTGGTGGAAATGTAAATTGGTGTAGCTACTATGAAAAATAGTATGGAGATTATTAAAAATATTAAAAATATTACTACTTTATGATCAAGCAATTTCACTTCTGGGTATCTTTTCAAAGAAAATGAAATTAGGATCTTGAAGATATATCTGCACTCCCCTCTTCATTGTAGCATGATTCACAAAAGCAAAGATATGGAAACAACCTAAATGCTTCCAAACAGATAAGTGGATAAATAGGATATGGATGTGAACTCTGTGTGTGTAGTGTGTGTGTGTGTGTGTGTGTGTATAATTATTCAGCCATGAGAAAAATGGAAATTTTGCCATTTGCAGCCACAAGCATGGAACTTGAGGTCCTAATGTTAAATAAGTCAAACAGAGAAAAAAAATATATACATATATACGGAATCTTTAAAAAAGTAGAACTCATAGAAACAGAGAGTCGAATACGTTTGCCAGGGGCTAGGGTGTGAAGGAAATGGGGAAATATTGGCCAAAGGATACAAACTTTCAGTTATAAAATGAGTAAGTTTTGGGGATCTAATGTACAGAATCATGATTATAGTTAATAATACTGTATTACATACTTGAAAGTTGCTAAGAGGGTGTATCTTACATGTTCTCCCCCCAAAAAATAATGTTAATCAATTTTTTTTGAGGTAGTGGAATAATTTTGCAATATATGTGTATCAAAGCAACACATTGTACACCTTAAATATACACAATGTCGTGTGTCAATTATATCTCAGTACTGCTGGAAAAAAAGCAAAAATAATAATGTTCCCCAATTTAGATTCTCGGGTAATAAGACAATGCACGTGAGTAAATTTACTAGCTAATCAAATTTGTTATTTGAGTCAAAAGGTTTTTTATCATTGTTTCTATTTTACGAATTTATATAAAAATTTGTTCTATCCTTTCATGCTGAAGTATAAAGGTGGGCTCTCATGGGTCTAATTTAACTTTTAAATTGTGGATTTCAGAACATCACAGTGATAACATTCATTTTTTAAATAGTTGCTATAATAAATTACCACCACACAAATTAATTTAGTCCTATAGTTCAGAAGTCTGACATGGGTCCCACTGGGCTAAACTCAAGGTGTTCCATTTTAGAGACACTAGGAGAGAATCTGTTTCCTTGCCTTTTCTAGCTTTTCGAGGGACCCCCCTGCATTTCTTGGCTCATAGCCTCCTCCCTCCATCTTCAAAACCAGTAATGTTGAATTTCTCTCTCACACTGCCATCTCATCTGGTTGCCATTCTTCAGCAGTCACATCTTCTGACTCAGATTTCAGTTCAGAAGAGTTCTCTCCTTTTAAGGACTCAAGGGATTAGGCTGGGCTCACTGTAATAAATAATTACATTATTACTATAATTATATAACTATGTTTTAGGACATATCCAGGCTATAATCCAGGATAATCTCCCTGTCTCAAAGTCTTTAACCTTAGTCATAACTTCAATCACCTTTTTTCAAGTCCAGTAACATATACATCATTTTTAGGGACCCAAATGTGAAATCTTTGTGGGGAGATGGTGGTCATTATTCTGCCTATCAAAATTATCATCAGTTAATGTGGTGTTTTATAAACACAGATTCCTTCCTGGGATATTGGAATAGCTTAGATTCTGGGTTTCAGTTGGTTACCTACAATGAAAGACTTTTCCAATCAATGTCAAACCCTTGTTATCAGATGTCCAAGAGTTGTTGGGCATAACTGCCATAATCCAGAAGATAATTGTTGCAATCACTAATCCTTCTTTTTGAGAGGTGTATGTTTCCATAATCCTCCTCCTGAACATTGTAGAATATTGCAACAGAAATGTAAGTATAGCTGTACAGAGAGAACTCTAAAACAAAACAATTAGGTAAAATGAATTTGTGTTCAAGATGAAATTTTAAACTTTCTTCCCCCATATATATTGATACCATGGATTTCCCATTCTTTATTTAATAAATTTTACACTGAGAAATAACAAAATCAAAAATTATTTACAAGAATATTTGTTTATGTTTCTGAGAATATAAAGGTCCAAAGCTCCTGGGACCTTTGGGGACACTGTATGCAAGGAAAAGAGGAATTGGCAGGAGATGGAGAGGGAATGCTCAGAAGAAAACAGATTAATAGTCCTGGATGGAAGCCTGGAAATCAAAAAGTTACATGGGGAAAGTAAGTCCTGAGGATGTGATAGGTTACATCACTTTCTTATCTGAGGTATCAAGAGAAAGACAGAGTGATTTTATTTAGGGGACAGATTGCAAAGGAAAAGACAAAAGAATGAAAATAGCAGGCATACTAAACTAGTATGCTGAATATGAAGAATAGATACCAGCGGTCCAGAAACAGGATGTAAAATGATGTAATAACAGGTTCTTATTTATTTATTTATTTATTTATTTATTTATTTATTTATTTATTTATTTATTTATTTTTACCTCATCCCTGAATGTGCAAGGCTTAGTTGGGAGACATGTGTGGAAGGATTTAAGTAGGCAGAGGCCTGCTAGACTGGGGGAAACTGGGGGAAGCTACAGGGCAAATGTAAGAGTAGAAATGAGGTTTTAGTCAATAGGACAATAGATTCAGCCCAGAATATGGCAAATGTGGAAACCTAAAGAAGCATGTGTATGTGTATATGTAGGGAAGTCATTCATAATTTTGAATAAGGCAGTGAGGGATTGCTCCACTGAGAAGATAATATTTGAAGAGTACAGAGTAGGAGCTGTAGAACTATCTGGAGAAAGGCTTTTCAGGAGAGAAGAACAAGTACAAAGGCCCAGAGAGGAGAACATGGTTGATGTGTTCTAGAAACATCAAGAGGTCCAGAGTGGACCGAGCAAATATGGAAGGAGAAGAACAATATGAGGCCATTGAAGTCACTGGCATTCTGGACATATAAGAGCGTTAGTGACTTTAGCTTTTACTCTATATAATATCGGAAGTATTGGAGGGCTTTGATCAGAGGACATAACAATCTCATTGCTGTATTAAAAAGAACACTCACTTGGCTGCTCTATCTTAACATAAACCAGCGTGGGAGAGGAACAAGAAAGGAACAGGGAGAGCAGTTGGGAAGCTATTGTAATAAACCAGATGAAAGATGATTTTACTTTGAATAGAAGTGGCAAAGTGGAGTTGGTGATAAATGGCTGGACTGTGGAGATAGGTTGAAGAGGAAATCTACTAAATTTGCTTCTAGATTTAATTCAGGGGTTGAAAGAGTTAAGTCAAGGTTTGCCCAGGATCATAAAAAAAAATAAAAAAAAAATTAGCATTGATCCATTTTGTTGGCTGCTAAATTTTTATCAAGTGGACCTGGATATTTTTGTTGAAAACAAATGTCACCTCTGAACCTCATTTATAGCTGAATAAAAGCAAGTGAGGTGCTTGCCTAACAGGATTCTGTGGGTTTGGGGAGAAAGCAAGCTAACTGTTTATCTGAAGAACATCTAGAATTTGTCTAAAACTGGAAACAACCACAGACAATTATATTTTATGAAATAACAAAAGAACAAATTTTGTTGGTTTAAAAATTTTAAATGTAGGAATGATGTAGGGTACTGTCTTTGTCAGTTCAAGGTTCTAAAACAAAATACCACAGAGTAGGGGGCTCCAATAACAAATATGTGTTTCTTACAGTTTTTAAGGCTGGGAAGTACAAGATCAAGGTTTCTCTTCCTAGTTTGCAGACATCCATTTTCTCATTATATCCTCACATGGCCTTTTCCTGGTGCCTGAATTCCTATGGAAAGAAAGAGCAAGATCTCCTGTCTCTTCCTCTTTTTATAAGGGGAATAATCCTCTTATGAGGGCCCCACACTCATGACCTAATTTAACCCTAATTTCCTCCATAGTCCCCACCTCCAAATGCTATCACATTGGGGACTAGGGCTTTAATATATCAGTTTGGAGGACCACAACCCAGTTCATTGCAGGCTGCTATAATACAATGCCATAAACTAGGTGGCTTAAACAACAAACATTCATTTCTCACAGTTGTGGAGGCTGGAAAGGCACAAATTAGGTGCCATCCTATTCGGTTCCTGGTGAGAGCATTCTTCCTGGCTTGCAGACTGCCACTTCTCTGTTTCCACACATGGAGGAGAGAAAGAGAGCTATGATCTATCTTCCTTTTCTAACAGGATACTAGTTCCATTATGGGGGCCCCTCCTCATGATATCGTCTAAGCCTAATCATCACCGAAGGCGCCACCTGCAAATGCTATCACATTAGGTATTAGGACTTCAATATAGGTATTTGGTTGTCACACCAACATTTAGTCCATGATGGGGACTCTAAGAATCTCTGAGAGATAATGCTTAAAGAGGGTGAATAGTGTTAGATCACCTTTTAGACATTTCTTTACTTCACCACTCACCTCTTATTTCTCCTTGCCCACCCCTTAGAATTATAATTCTACATGGTTTGTTTTGATGTATGTTTTTAGATCAATGTACATATTAGTTTTTCTATCCTGATAAGTCTTGACAAAGGTAAAAAAATAACCTGTGTAATAGATACGAGCTGTCTTATGTTACATTTAAGGAATTGCAAGTTAAATCTGGCTCTGCATGACAAAGAATACCGGAGGATGCCAAAAAAATGTATACAAGGGGACAATGGTCAACGTTACTCAAGCAGTAGTTCGCCATCATGGAAAGTGTCTGGACACTGATGGTAACCACTCTGAGCACCTTTTGTCATTGCAGAAGCCAAACGTGCCTTTTATTCATCTTTTGTCATCGGTATATATTATTACAATTTTAATACTGTTTTCCTTTCTTTAAATGCGTATACATTTTTTTTTATACCTAATCATGGCCGGGGATGATCCAATGAAGTTAGGTAGAATTAGAGCACCTGTGTGAAAAGGCCAATGTAGTACAAGGAATTTATAATATTTATTCTGATCTCAGCATTTATTTTATGTATGTATGTATGTATGTATGTATGTATGTATGCTTAAAGGTGTTTTTTTTCCTTTCATTATGGAGGTTAAGTAGAAGTTATAGGTTAAGTACATAGGTTATATTAACCTATACTTAACCATTATGGAAGTTAAGTATAGATTTTGGAATCAGAATATGTAACTTTGAGTCTTAACTGTACGTATTGTTATGTTCATGGACAAGTTATTTAATTCCTATGATTTATTTTCTACCACTATGTCTACCTCAAATAATTCTTGTAAAGTTTACATTAAATATATACTTAAAGCTGTAGTACATGCTAAGCACTAAAGTATTATCCTATTTTCTTTTTTTTCTCAACTTTGTTCTGGATAGTTGATGTTGCCACCTAAGTGATCTTAAGATAAATGAGTTATTAAGGTGTGTGTCTACCTTTAATGTTGTCCAGAACTCAATTGAACATTTCATCAGAGTCTGAAAATTGATTGATTGATTGATTGATTTTTCTACTCTGATATGCATTTCACAGGCTGAAAACTTTGCTGGTCTTCCCTGTCAGAGCAATAAATGCTTTATAACTTCCTTTTTGAAGATGGATTGATGTTTTCTATATTCCCTTGTGTCAGAAAAATGTTCAGTTAGAACAGTATTTTGTTTAACAGTGGACTTCCATTTATACGAGCAAAATCTCTGTTGATATTATCAGAGAAGATGAGAGTTAGATTGAGCAAGTTTTAATATATACCATTTATGATTATGATGGTATGACAGCAAATCAGTTAAACTTATGTCAATTATATTTTGATCTTGACTATTCAATAATGTCCTGGGGTTCTTTTATATGGTCCAGTGATAAAATATCTAAGCATACTTATTCATATTTTTAAGTAATTGGCTTGTTATTAAAGGAAAGGAAGGAACTAATTATGTAGAAAGATGACATTTAACCTCAAATTTTCCTGTGACAGTTGACAGTTTATAAAGCAGCGTGCTATTAATGTGACTTCTATGGATTTCCTAACTAACAAAATACCAATCTCAATTCTCAAATTATACTTTAGGATTGAACCATAAGGGGAAAAAATGAAGGCACTGCATACCTCATTACACAGACCTAAGAGGAGGTGATGTAGCAAAGGCCACAAAATTACTGTGAATCATCAGAGCCAAACAGAAGCTGATGAAATACGAATAGTTTATCAGAACCACTCAATCCAAGAAAGTAAAGGATTTAAATCAAAATGATAATAGAGAGGCCAAAAGAAAATGTGCCCTGTATGAGCAATGGAGAGAAAAAGAATTATTGTTATAAAAGAAAGAGCTAGACATGATGGCATTCATATGTTAATGTTTTATGAAATTAGAAAGACAGTCTGCAAGTGTGTAAAAGTCAGAATTTTTAAAAAAAATTTTTGTATGCATCTTTTAGAAGGAAGTTGAATAGATAATATAATTAAAGTTGTTTTTTAACACAAATTTTAACATATATCCCCAAACATAATGAATAAAGTTTCTACATATATATATATATATATATATATATATATATATATATATATATATTTTATGGGTAAAACAACAACAAAAAATCAGTGTATTTGTATTGAAAGAGCAAGTCACTTTTTTTTCTCTGTCATTCGATTTTCTTTTATGTAAAACAACAGCATTGGGATAAATGCCCATCATATTTGCTTCCAGTTTCAAATTTCCATGATTCCATGAAACATGTCTTTTCACTGGGAAGAAATACATTTCCATTCTTTACAAATATAGTCATTTTAAATGTTTTATTTTGTAATTTGTCACAGCTTTTAGTGACATTTTTTTGTGATGCTATATTTGATTTCTCATTCTTCTCTGGTGATTAATTATATGTAAATTATCCTTAAATATCAAGTTATATCCATAAATTTAAGGCATCCTCTCATAAATACATGGGCTAATATATTTATGTTTGTAATAAATATTTTACCAAAGTGCTTATAACATATTTGTAGACCAATCTTTGTACTTAATAACAGACCTACAAGGTAAAATATAATCCTTGGTATGCAATTCTGGTTTTAAACTCTCAAATTGATAGCTTCAATTTTAAGAGAGGCTTTGTGTTTTTCACAAAGTAAAATATACTTTTCTTAACCTTTGTGGAAAGTTAGGGAAATAATACCCCATCCCTAGTTAAAATTTGCAAACTTAAATTATCATATTGATATAGCTGTCAGCTGTCCCTTTTGATAATACTGTATAGATGAATAGAAACAGAAGATTCATTTCATTTGTGTCAACATTGGCAGAAAATAATATGACAGAGTGCAAGACTCAAGGGATTCATCTGACATTATTGAACAACCTCTTACCCTAGGAACTGCCTTTTACTGGGCCTTCTCCAGACACATTATACAAAAGAAGATCTTCTGATGGCCTTTGAACAATGTGAGACACTGATCTATGCATTTTAGAAAGGAGGCCCTAATGGGAATGCAAATAATTTCATCTTGAAATCGTAATCAAAAGCCTTAAAAATACTTCTTTTGTATGGTTCTTTGAAGGATCTTTTACAATGACCATTCATTTCAATTCCAAATCCTTTGTGTGTAGCAGGAACCTTGACATAAAAATCATAAAATGCAAATTAACATTTTATTATTCAACTTAAAAGGCAGTGAAATATGAGAGAGGTTTTAGTTTCCTGGGTAATGAACTTGAACAAGAGAAGCAAAATGTGTCCAACTAATGGATGTGGGTTTTTAGCTTCTAAAGAGATAGGTTTCTTTGTCAAGAGTTATATTTGACAGGACAATTTTCTGCACTAAAATTATTGTTTATTATTAAATGATTTTATCATTTCCTTTTTCATAAAATAATACTGAAATAATTAAATATGAATATATGTAATCCATACCCATGTGTAGTAATTTTACATATAATAGTCCTCTAGTAAGTATTTTACATATAATAATCCTTCATTATGTGATATAAAATTGATTTTTTTTTCTCAGAAATTAAACTTAAATAATAATAAACATTTCTAATTATTCAGGATTATTTTTAGAGATTTTTTAGTTAGGTAATGGCCAAACACATTTTGTAATTATTAGGGTGATATGCAACTCTACTTATGCCAACACAAATAAAATGTTATGATGACAGAACTAAGCTTTATTAACTTCTTTAATAAAGATCACCTGTTCCTTTACTTATGGCTATCCACTTTGAAATGGAATATTTGAAAGAAAATGGGATAATTTCAAATTTGGAAAGTAAAACAACAAAAATGTGTGTTTCCTGTGTGGGCGGTTTGTTTCACAATTGTCCATATTATTAGTATCTCATTACTATTAAAACAATAACAAATATTCCTTCCACCTCCATCACTACTTCTGTTACCATGGCTACAAATACTACCACTACCATAGCTCCTTCTAAAGGTAGCATTTGTTGAATAGAAAATATGTGCCAAACCATGAACTAAGTAACCTGCATGGATTGTTTTATGGAGGCTTTGTAGAAGTCCTGTATAGTACACTCTTCTATTAATCATATACCATAAAGTAATTGTGCATGTACAAAACCAAGACAACATTCCCCGAATGCAAGTTCATCTGAATGACTTTAGGGACCATAATGGTCTGATTTTGCACATATGTTCCATATTCAAGATTACATTGGTATTTACTTCCTCTAGAAAATAGAATGCTAACTAGTGTGGAAGACGTATGAGAATGGAAAAAAGTTTTTAGAGAAGGAGGATATGAGACAAAAGATACACCGTAACTATTGATGTACGCCACAAAGAGCTCAGCCACCTCAGAGAGGATATAGATAATTCTTAGACTTCCCCCTGAAAAATCCCACCCATTTAACAGAGACAGCAAAGATCATTGTCAAGGAACTAATGTGGTACGTTAAAAAAATCACAGGAAAAATTAGCTTTAGAATAAAAGAATACAATAATAAATGACTAATATACATAATGTGGCACTTGAGGGCTTCATTTTCACTGACATGTATAACTTTACATGTGAAATGAATCCGTGGAGGGAAAGTTGAGCATGCTGTTATCCATAAAAATTTAACGTTGCAAAGTATAAGTTGAATTGTACTGTGACCTAGATTTCAATCATAATGCAGTAAAAGAAAAAATGTCAGTGAATTATGGTAAAATGAATTTTATTTTGAGCAATATTAGTTTCTTTTCAGTGATCTTTTTTGACATTTGATAGATTTTTCAGTCATGCACAAATAGAAGAAGAATGTAAGTAGAATGAAAGTATAATACTTTTTGGCACCAAATGAAACATTAAACCATGCCAAGGAGAGCTCTGGATGTGTCCATTTCACCCATGAATGCTTCAGGCTCCAGACCTAATGTGGAGGAAAGCAGTGCGGGGGCTGGTCTCCTGGGGTGCTCACTGTTGCAAACCAGAACTAAGGGGTGCCTGGCAACATGGTGCACCGCTGAGTTCTGCAAATAAATCAGTTGACTTCAATTTTAGGTAGACGGTTTTCTATCTCCCAGTTTGGGAAGTCAACTTGAACAATCATATTTATATAGATGCTGCTGTTCCAAAATTAAATTGCTCACATAATTTTAGTCATAGGTGCTTCTTTTAAATACTAGTGCTCTTATTTTTAATACTATGAAGTAGTGAAAGCCTATAAAAATGCACAGAAAAAATAACAACTGTTCATATACTACCAACCAGCTCTGTCAAAATTAACATTTTGCCATCATTTTATTTTTAATTGTTTTTGGAAGTAATAAATCCTGAGGGATACAGTTGAATTCTCCTACCTACGATTCCTTTCTCTCCTAACCTCTGAAGAGATAATGACCATCTCAAGTTTGAATGTGATATGCTATACCATAAGGAATATAAATGACATGTTTTTATTATCCTTTTATGTTAACTTTGGGGCATAGATATATTAATGATTATACTATATTATATTTATTTTATTATATCAGTACATATAGCCATGTCTGTGTATAAAGGCAAATAGCATAAATATTGTTATTGGAATTATTATTATGTATTCTACAATTACTTGCTTGCCAATGTCTTGCTTCTACCTTCCTTTTGGTTTTCACTTATTTTATGCTCCAATACTTTGTTAACTACAGTGGTTCTCAACCAAGTTGCATATTGGTATCATCTATGGAGTTTTAAAAGAACTGGTGATTTGGTCCCTAACTTGATAGATCTGAGTTGTGACTTAATACTGAGAATTTAAAAGTCCTCCAAGTGATTTTCATGGCCAGCCAAAACTGAGAATCAAGTTCTCATAGTTTTTTTCAGTAAGAGACTTTTGAGAAGTGTTTTTTTTGTTTTGTTTTTTTTTTTTCGAATTTCCTTCAGAAATGTATTCAGGTTTATAAGATGTAGAATTCCAGGTTAACACTTACTTTCTCACTGCATTTTGAAGATATTGCATGGTCTTCTGCTTTCTAGTATTTCGGTCGAGAACCTTGCAGTTGGGATCATTGTTCTTTGATGGGCATTTGCTTTAGTTCTCTAGTTGATTTTAAGATTTTTCTATGTGCTTTGGTGTTCTGCAATTGTACGACCATATTTCTTGATATGTAATTGTTTGTATTTCTTTCCCAGGACTACCATAGATTTTAAATCTGAGGATTCACATATTTTATCAATCTAGAAAAATCCAGCCATGTATCCCTTGACTATCAGCCAACACATTTTGGGCCATGTTGATTTTTTTTTTTTTAATAGAGCCTTTTTTCTTTTACTTCCAAATCCTTGTTTGTATCTTTATTTTGCACATATCTATTTGGAAAAAAAACAATGTCCAAAAAAATTCTGTTATCTGAAATGTTCAGGGATTGAACTCTTCTGTTGTATTAACTGTGAACTCCTGCTAATGGTGTATTTATAGTTTAGATTATGAGTTTCTTTTTAGTGAGGCTTCACATATGTGTGGCTGTGTTGAAAATATGTTTCTCCACTGCTCTTTTCACTTGTTTCTGCTGGATTCCCACAATGGTGTAAATTTTCTGGCTGGGAGTTCTCTGAAACCTAATAACAGAGGAAGCCTGAAATGCAAATATCCCTGAGGGCATGACGCCTACAAATTTTCAGGGCCCGCCTAAAACAGGTTGATTTCCTTTTGCCTGAATAGTGAACTGATTTCTAGTTCTCCATTTTGTAATACTTTGAGTTAGCCCTGTAAAGGTCATGACTTTGTAAAGTATCTCAGTTCCAACTCCCTAGATTTCATTATCCCAAGACCTCAACTTGGAATTAATATCGAAGCCCCCGGAGCAGGATTTCTCCACATCAACACCATAGACATGTTGGAATGGATACTTGTTCAGTAGTTGTGTCAGTGTGGCTGGAGGGCGGGGACTTGTACCCTTGTGCACTGTAGGAAGTTTAGTAGCAACGCTATTCTCTGCCCACAAGATGCCTCTAGTACACAGCCCGGCCAGCTGTGACACCAAAATGCGTCCATCTATTTCCAAACTTCCCCTTGGGGCAAAATCACCCCCACTTATAAACCACTGCCCTAAATGATTAAGATCAGCAAGCCCTGCAGAGCAACCTCGTGTCTATCTCATGTACTTCATGTTCTAGTTTTCAGTTGTCTCCTATTTATCGCTCCTAGAAATGTCCCTTCCTTCCTGTGAGCCCAGTTCCATATGGAGCAGGAGGTCTAGTAATATCCTAATATTTGTAGAGAGAAATTTTTATAGCAAAAGAGTTTTTAGGTATATAACTTTTCTCTATTGCCCACACTGTAGTTCTAAATTATTATTTTTTTAATCTGAAATTATTCGACAATTTTGACCAGAGGTGAATGGATCATGTAAGTAATTCTGATGTCGTATTTAGATAAATGAGTAGACAGAACACCTGTGTTCATCTTTCTACTACAGGGGATACTATCTACTATGATGCACAGCTGGAGAGTCGGATAACCTGGTTTCTCTATGTTGGTTATGAGTATGCCGCCAACTAGCTCTGTGACTAAGATGAAATAAATAGCTTAATTCTTCTACTTTTCATTTATTATTAAGGTTTTATTTCTTGTTTCTCAATTATCACTTTTCGCTCACCTAAT
The DNA here is from genome assembly GCF_057876585.1 of Rhinolophus sinicus. Lineage (NCBI taxonomy): Eukaryota > Metazoa > Chordata > Mammalia > Chiroptera > Rhinolophidae > Rhinolophus > Rhinolophus sinicus. The sequence goes on from NC_142517.1 coordinate 94,036,515, forward strand.
TTTATTGTAGTAAACCTAGTTAGACTCATAGATATTAAAATGTGTTCATTTATGAATATTAAATTATTGATATCAATGGAATAAATAGTGCTTGTTGATTTATCTCCCCTAAGTGAAACCCTATAATATCCATAATATATTATGAACCTTCATTCATTAAAATATTTACAATAATCTGTTTTAATTTTTTCTTGATGATTTTCCTATATAAAAATGTTATCTACTGTTTCACTCTTATAGAAATTATGAAACAGATCAGTTTGAAATAAAAATAGAAATATTTTAAAATATGAAACATTTTATATATTTGAGCTAGGTATTTTCTATATATTTGAGCTAGGTATTTTAAGAGGTTTAAGAAAGAAATTGGTAGGGGCTATGGCTCAGCAGTGGTTGACTGAAAGTCATACCAGTTAAGCTCTGTCTTAAAGCACACAGTAAGGTTTAAGTAGTAAAAATGGCGAATGAAAAGGGCATGTGAGCAGATTTCATGGGAAAATCAGCTGTCTAATCAGATATCTTCCCTCATTACTCTTAGACATAGAAAATTTGAGGAAATTCTTTCTGGCTACCCCATGAATAGACCTACCACACCACCATCACTACTGATCTCCTTTCACCATGTCGCACAGGAGCACGCAAATAATGTATACAGGACAGGGAAGTAGACCTTCCCTGTATCTGTTCAACCTGTGCAGACCAAAGGGAGGCTTAGTTTTAGTTACTGAGAACAGTCTCAAGTACCTCAGCAAATAAAACTTGAGGAATGCAAAAGCTAAGGAGGCAGGATCTAACTATATACACCTATGTATTCTTTGGCAATTCAGTTGTGGTTGTATACTGGAAAATTGTAGTGCACCCCGGTTTTAAGTTTTCTTGACTGTTAACATTGATGCTTGCTAAGAAGTGCAAAAACCCAATAGTATAAGTGATGTGGGACACCAGAGTGGGGTTTATTATGGCAACATTAACATGATTACAGTCTGATAGAGGATTATGATATTTGCAGAAATAACCACAAACAAAAAATTAGTGGTCCTATGAAGTCACGTGGGAGCTTAATGCAGATGACCACTTAAGGAAAAATTTCTTGAAGTTAAAGTATATAATGCAGACCTTGAAGGATGAGTAGTATTTGAAATGACTGACCATTGATACAAGTCTGAATTGGGCTACAAGTGAAATCAGACCAAAAAAAAAAAAAAAAGTCGTGGGCTGGAAAGGGGCTATAATAAGAGCCAGAAGTGTCATTAGATAAGAGATAAGTGGTGAAAGGAAAGAAATGGTTTAAGGTATTCATTCTAAAAATAAAGTAATTCCAAATGGTACAGAAACTTAAAGTATTTTTAAACTGGTTATTGATGTGTATTAAACTTTATCATAATGATTTATCAGGTTGCCTGGGACAAATACCTCCATTTAAAAATATGTCATGAGAAAAGGTACAGAATAAATGATTCAGAATCCTATGAAATTCAGCCCAAAGCATTCATTCACTTATATATGGTGAACAATTTTCCTGAAGAGAAAAGATTCTAAATGCAAATGTCAGAACTCCGTATAATAATGCTTTGTATTAATTATCTTTCTGTTGGGAAGTACCAGGCTCTTAAGTGATTTTTCTCTTACAAATCTTCAGCAAGATTAAGTACAATTTAGAGGACTTTGGTTTCTCCATAGCAGGAAAAACTTGGCAGAATATTTCTGATATCTGCTATGCCTCATCTGCATTTTCATCAATTTACTAGTGAAAGATAATGCGAGGAATAAAAATTGGAGAATAAATAAAGAAAAGTTAAAATGAAACCATGACAAATAAAATATTCTAAACAGGTTATTTATTTTTCTTTCTTTTAAAATGTTTCCCATCATAGGCTTTAACCGTACTTGAGTTTATAATTTTGCAACAATAAAAATTCTGGTCTGTGCAAGGCTCTTTTAAGCTAGCCAGAACTTTATATTTGAACAGTAAACAAAAGGAGAGGAAAGTTTCTACTGTTAATCTTTCCCTTTTTAAAATACAATTTTATTAACCTTTATATCAATTAAAGATGCTTCAAGTAAAACCAGTCACTTCTATTAATTCTAAAAAAAAACACAATTTTATAAATAATACCAAATTAAAATGAATATTCACTACTTTTTAAATTAATGTTATGATGATCTCATTAAAACAGAGATACTTCTCTGATGCATGTCAACTATGTAATCCCCAAAGTATCACTTTTTCTCTATACAGATGCTTCAACCTAATAACTCTCTCCTGTTTTATAAATAACTTGAAAGAGCTAGAAAGAGAGAGAGAGAGAAATAAGTGTAAAAACTGGTATTGAAGTTTTAATATTATTGCCATTTTAATTACAACTCTAAGAATGAAGTCTACCAACTTTCCCTTTTTCTCTTACATTTATTTCTCTCTCCCTCTCCCTCTCCCTCTCCTTCCACCCTTCTCCCTTTGTAGGTACTAATGGAGTAAAGAAAACTTTAATGTGTACATACTTAAAAGATGAAAATTCATTTCACCTCTTAAAAGTTACAGGTACAGATTCTCCCTAAATATTAAGGAGTCAAATCACTGAAACCTCCGGAAGTATGGATGATAATCCTATAAAAAGTTATTTTTTCAATAACTTAGGAGAAATTAAAAATTCTCTCACATCACCATGTCACAGTAATGAGAGGAACACTGGCTAGCAGTCCCATTTTAATACCCAGACTAGCTTTTCTCTGCTGAAAAAATGGCTTGTACTTTATTGATAAATATCAGGAAGTGATAATTGAGTCTGCAGAGAAGACAGCATCAAATTGAGTGGGTTCAGTTTTCCACAGTTAATAAAATGATTTTTGCACAACAAAAATCAAGTAAATTATTAAATAGCAACTTGTTACATCACCTTAACTAGTAGTATCTAGGTACATACTAGACATTTTCCTGGTAGAATGAATTAAAGGTAGATAAAATTCTTGCCATTTGCTTATGAATTATTATCCCAACGTAGTTTTATTTAATGTGAAATGCTACTGATTTATGCCTTTGTGGAAAACATTCTTCCTTCTCACAGTTTACTTAATTAGTTACCATGAATATTATGCTCACTTCATAGCAGATATATACTAAAGAGTCCTTCTGGCAGAAAGCTGTTTTACACTGTAAGGAAAAAATGGGAAATTAATGCATCAAAATACATTTCGAAAATGCATTCCTTAAATGGAAAACCAAGGGCACTGTCTGGATAAAATCTTAATCTTACCTCTGCTAATTCTAAATTGTAACATATTGCAAAAGTATCATTTGATCGTACATTTGATGCTATTAAGATAACCTGTAAATGTTACCTATAGAATTAATAATGCAATCTGAAATTAAGGTTATAATTTTGAGATAAAATTAAAATGAAGATAAAAAAACTCTTTTGTGAACATCATTGATTTGATAACAGTGAACATAATTTATGTGTCTTTTCCAGTTTGTATATGTTCTTCCATTTTACATTACCATTTTTTTAAATTAATAAAGATAAATTTACAGCACATGTTACAATAGTGGTTCTTGATAATCTGAAAGCATAGAATTTTTCTCTTGAAACTCAAGACTCTTGGCACATTGTCTTTCCATGGTTTCAATATTGGGGTATGTGGTACCAGATTGAGAGGAAGATTGGAAAAGAACCAAGAAGCACCTTTTTTCTTTTATACTTCATGAGTGAGTTTTCCAGCCTAGTGAGGAAGGGGAGTACCTTTTTCATCAGCATCAGTCAAGCTCTAAAACTGAAAAAGCCTTTTCTTTCTCTCAAAGAGTTCTGAATTCTGTTCTTTTACTCTCGGAATAATAATGAGACTTATCTCCTTATACAGAAATCAGTCTGCTTGCCAGATTTAAAAAAAAAAAAAAAAAAAAAAGAATCAGACCATGCTTTAATTAAGAAGATATGTATGGTTGTATTTTGGCAGGTTAGAAACTAAGATTCACGCTAAATAAATTAGAAATACTGTAGGGGAAATCAGACTGCTTTTTAGTGCCTTTGCAGATATAATGTGGCAGATGTGGCTAGTCTGATGCTGGATGTTTTGTAGTTCTAAATATGGCTATTTTTCTTTTAAAGGGTGTTCAGTATCACCAATACTTTGTTATATGGCCTACGCTGATTTCCATGGCTGCCCTCCCAGTGCTGTACTATCCCTAATAGAGTAGCCTGAGTCTATTGAGCTATCTGAAGCTTTAGGTCAAAATTTTAAAAAATAATAATAAATTACACTTAATCTGTTGCATATGATTCTATTTTAGTGATAGTTATCTTCCTTTTTATTTTTGTTGTTACAATAATGTAATTCAGACAAAACTCAACATTTTTCTCATCCTAGCCATGCATATCAAGAAAAAAAAAGGTTAATATACTCAAGACAAAAATCCTTTTAAAAAAGAAGCCTAGAGGACTACTATACTATTTATGGAATAAACAGAATGCTTGATAGCGCTTTTTATTGCCTCATTTAGAATTGCTAGTATAACTCAAAAACGACCCTATCACCTTTGAGAAATAGAGTCATTTTAAAGTCATGCTATAGTAATAAAGCATTATAATATGTATTACACCATCTACATCATCACAGCCCACTCCCCTCTATACAGATCTTTTTCTAATTTTATTTTTTGACATTTTATATTTTATATTAATTTCAGGTGTACAGCATAGTGGTTAAAAATTTATATAATATACAAAGTGATCTTGCTGACTAGTACCTACCTGGCACTATACATAGTTATTACCATATAACTGACTATTTATTATGTTTTGCTTTACATCCCCATGACTATTTTGTAACTACCACTTTGTATTTCTCAATCGTTCACGTTTTCACCCTGCCCCCAACCCCCCTTTCATCTATCACCCTGATAAATCTAGTACCGATCTGACACTGTATATATAGTTATAATATTACTGACTATATTACTTATTCTATACCATACATCCCCATGACTACTGTGGAACAACCAATTTGTACTTCTTAATCCCTTCTTCTTTTTCACTCACCCTCAACTTGCCTCCTTTCTGGCAACAATCAAAATATTCTCTGCATCTATGAGTTTGTTTATGATCTGTTTGTTTATTTTGTTCTTTACATTCGACTTATAAGTGAAATCTTATGCCATTTGTCTTTCACTGTCTGAATTACTACACTCAGCACAATACCGTCTAGGTCCATCCACGTTGTCACAGATGACAAGTTTTCATTCTGTTATACAGCTGAGTAATATTCCATTGTATATATGTACCACTTGTTCTTTATCCATTCATCCATTCAGGGATATCCTGGTTGCTTTCATATTTTGGCTTATGTAAATAATGCTGCAATTAACATGTGGATGAGTCTGTCCCCTTGAAGTCGCATTTTGGATTTCTTTGGATAAATACCCAGAAGTGGGATTACTTGGTCCTTCTTTGTCTCTTGTACTAGTCTTTGTTTTAAAGTCCATTTCATCTGGTATAAGTATTGCTATCCAGCTTTTTTGTTTGTTTCCATTTTTATGAAATATATTTTTCCATCCCTATACTTTCAGTCTGTATGTGTCATTTGATCTGAAGACAATCTCTTGTAGACAGCTTATGTAAGTATTTTGTTTTCTTATTCATTCAGCCCCCCATTTTGATTGGAACATTTAATCCATTCACATTGAAGGTAACGCTTTATAGTCATATAATTTTTGCCATTTTATTATTCATAGTTTTGATTTTTTTTTTCCATCTTAAAGAAGTCCCTCTAAGATTCCTTGTAATACTGGTTTGGTGATGATGAACTCCTTTAGTTTTCTCTTGTCTGGGAAGCTCTTTATCTGTCCTTCAATTCTAAATGATAGCTTTGCTGCAGAGTAATCTTGGCTGTAGGTTCTTGGTTGTAGGTCCTTGCTTTGCATCACTTTGAATATTTCCTGCCAATCCCTTCCGACCTGCAAAGTTTCTGTTGAGAAATCAGCTGGTAGTATTATGGGAGCTCCCTTGTAGGTAAGTAACTGCTTTTCTCTTGCTGCTTTTAAGATTTTCTTTTTGTCTTTAACCTTTGGCATTTTAATTACATTGTGTCTTGTATTCATCTTGTTTGGGCCTCTTTGTATTCATCTTGTTTGGGACTCTCTGCTCTTCCTGGGCTGTATATCCATTTCCTTCACCTGGTTAGGGAAGTTTTCAGTCATTGTTTCTTCAAATAGGTTTACAATTCCTTGCTCTCTCTTTTGTCCATCTGGTACCCCTATAAAGCAAATGTTGGTGTTGTCCCATAGGCCCCATAAACTCTCCTCATTTTTTTTTTCCCAATTCTTTTTTCCTTTTTGCTTTTCTCATTGGGTATTTTCTGCTACCTTATCTTCTTAATCACTGTTGATCTTCCACTTCATCTAGTCTACTCTTGATTCCCTATAATATATTCTTTGTTTCCATTATAGTATACTTTAGGTGTGATTGGTTCTTTTTTATGTTCTCTATCTCCATTTTTATGTTTTTTATCTCTTTGTTAAAGTTCTCCTTGAGATTACTGAGCAACTTTATAACAAGTGTTTGGAACTCTGTGTCTGGTGGATTGCTGGTCTCCATTTTGTTTAGTTCTTTTTCTGGAGCTTTCTTCTATTCTTTTATTTAGGACATGTTTCTTTGTCTCCTCATGTTGGCTGCCTCCCTGTGTTTGTTTCTATGTATTACACAGGGCTGCCATGTCTCCCTGTCTTAGTAGAGTGGCCATACATTGTTGGTGTGCCGTGGGGTCCAGTGATGCAGTCTTCCTGGTTACCTGAGCCACGTGCTCCGGGTGTGTCTCTTCTTTGGGTTGTATGTGCCGTCCTTCTCTAGTTGAGCCTTGGTTGTTGTTTGCACATCATTGGGAGGGATTGACACTCAGGTTCATTTGTTGTAATGGCTGGCTATGACTACAGTGGAGGAGTTATGTTGCAGCGGCTGACCCTACAGAGTAGAATTACCTCAGCAGGGCTCTGGTGCCTGCTTAATTCACCCCTTGGGTTTGTCATCATTGGAGGTGACTGGGTTATCCTCCAGTTCATTTTGAAGCTGGCCACTGGGCATGCCTGCCCCAGGGCCACCTAAAAGGGTACCTGCTGTAGGCCAAGTTCAGCTGCAGCCTGTGCCTTGCCCCAGGCTACCCACAAAGCAATCTACAGATGTCTACTGTACTTGGAAGTGCCTCGAGAGGCCAAGCTGTGAATCAAGGCTGGCTGCAGCTAGTGCCAGGCTTAGGGCTGCTCAGCCAGAGGTACTATATGTGCTCATGTCAGATGCTGCTTGTCTTGGTTCTGCAAACCATTGAGAGACCCTAGGAAAGTCTGTGGCATGAGCAAAGGCAGGGATTTTGGTATGACAAAGCCACTGGAAGCAGTTTGGGTGTTGCACGGTCTCAGAATCACCAGGATGTAGAGAACAAATGGTGTCAGTCAGCCTGATGGAGACGCAGGTATAGGCCATCACCTGTGTCTGCATGCTGAGAAGGGGCATACTCAACAAAGAAGCAATGGCTCTGCCAGCAACTCTGTCCAGGAGAAAGCTGCCCCTCCAGCCCTCTTCCTGAAGCCAGACAACTCAAGTCTTTCCTATATGTCCCTGTCACCACTCCAACTGCTTCCTAGTGCTGGAGCTCAGAGCCAGTGATTCTGTTGGTAAGGCTGTGCTTGGTCTCTTTAAGAGGAGCAATGGGAATGCAGCTGCCTTCTGTTACACTCAGGCACAATCTCCACTGGTTTTCACAACCAGACTTGTAGGTACTTACTCCCGGGCATTGAAACCCTGGACTGGAAAGCCTGTTGTGGTGCTGCCACCCCTTGCTCCTCTGGGGGGAACTTGTGTAACTGAGATATCCCTCCCGATTTTTAATGGTCACACATGGGTTTGGGACTAGCCCCTTCTTTGTTTCTTCCCCTCCTACCAGTCTTGTGGTGGTCTCTTTTGTACAAATCCTTAGTTGTAGTGCTTTGGTTCAGCAAGATTCCATGCAATTCTCAATAATGGTTGTTTTGTAGTTTAGTTGTCATTTTGATGTGGTCATGAGAGAAGGTAAGCACAACATTTATTTACTCCACCATCTTCACCGTAACACCACTTTACATAGATCTTATACAGTATAAAATAGCAATCATTACTAAACATATCTGAAAATGAGACTGCACATTAGCTCTAAAATTGCAAATGAAAATAAGAATAAGTCACCATGCAATATTACTTGCTTATGCTGTATTCCACATATTTCTAAACTTTTTATAGTATAACATATTAAAGTTGGAAGAGTCCTCAAATACTGTTTTTGTTGTTGTTGTTGTTTTGTTTTGTTTTGTTTTTAGGGTGCAAAACTCAAACACAAGTTTCTCTTCTAAAAAGTGCTAAGGGGTAGGGGTTTGTGAAGAAGTGTCACATTTTAAAATTTGCTTTTTGCTTTCTATAAAATGAAGGCATAATATATTTGGAAGTAGTGGGAAACACAACATAAAAGTTTAGAATATAAACGTGTCTCTACCTCCAAATCATACTAACATTTTATCAGTATGCAATATTTTTTAAAGTATTTTCACTCTGTAGAAATCTGTTACTAAATATCACTGACTCCCCCTATGATCTTTTATATCACATCATAATTAGTGCATATATTTGCGTAATTTCTGCACAAAAACTGGAAAATTTTCATTTGATATTAGTTGTTCTATATCAGGGCTTTCCAATAGAATTTTCCATGATGATGGAAATATTCACAGTATAGTCTAATACCATAGCCACATGGGTCTTTTGAGCTTTGAAATTAGCATAAGTATTATTATTTTTAATTTTAGTAGCCACAAACTCATGACCCTTCATGGATTAGCTTTTTTGTGTGTGTATTCAACAAAGGTGGCCTTTGTTCTCTCAGCTCTCAAAATATTTCATATTTTTTTCCCAGATAGGAATGTTTGATATCTGTAAAGAAGCACTATAGATGCATAACTATAATAAGTTATCCTGCCTCCATAGTTTGGATTTTTATTATGTAGCTAACATGTTTCAGTCATCCCTGTAAATCCTGTGTAAAAGTTATTTCAGTGACATCCTTGCTTTCACCTCAAATCCTCCTTTGAAGTTAGCGATAGTGCCTGCCTGCAATACTCATGTCAGAAGCAAACCATTTGTTGTTGCCTGTGTTATCCAGTGAGCTTTCAGTTCTTCTCAAAATAAGCTTTCATACTACAGGGATAAAAAATGTATGTGAAGGGAGCCTTGTTCTGTCAATATCTCGAACCAGGAACATCTCACCAATAATGCAGCAAGAAAAAAGTAAGAGGCTGTCATAGGAATCTTCAGAAGACTCGCCTTCTGACAGGATTCTGTGGTGAGCACTGTGACTGCCTTGGTGATTGTACTAGAAGGATAGCAGAGAAGAAAACCTGTAGCAAGTCAATTTATTGACAAACTTTGTGAAGAATACGTAATGCGTCTTGTTAAAATTCATATAAACAGAAGGTTTTTCCAATTTCAACACAAATTCAAGAGATTTTGCCCCATTTTTTTGGTTGTTGTTTCTCTAATACATATACATTTATGAATAAATTCATGGGTAGAACTTTGTATTTGATGAAACGATGAGCTAGACAGCCCCAGAAACACTTTCAGTGTTAAAAATATATCAGTATCTCTGGGTTCAAAAGGAAGCCAAAGTACGATGTGGGGAAATTATTCTACACTGAAATTCTGCTCCAATACTTTCCAACATCTAACTGTAGAGTACTTATTTTATAATATGTGTCATCTATTCTAAAAGATCTGCATATTTAAATTAGTTAAGATTTCAACCCCGTAAATAATTAATGATGGAGGGAGGGACTACTAGCATAATGTACTTAATAGAAGGGTCAAAAGTAAGTGAAAGAAAAATCTATGGGAAAAAAATAATCAAGTAAGATATGTGCATATATTTCAATTGACATTTATTTATTGCTAATTTCCCTTAGTTACGGGAAATTACACTAAGGAGAGAGAAGTCTAAAAGAGTAAGTGCAATAATGAAGAATCCAAAATAGTTCAACTCCATCGCTACCTTTTCCTCCACATCTCTGCACATCTCTGACATCTCGTTTGGCATCTGCACATCTCTGACTTCTAATTTGGTATCTTGTTTGCGTAACTGTGTACACATTTGAACTTAACTACTTTTATTAACAATTAACAACCTTATTAATAATCAAAGTTATAATAACCCTTTTCTTAAATGTTAAGAAGGAAAGTAATTCCCACAGAGTTGAAACATAAGTAAAATTCAAAGATTATTCTCCACTTGCCAGAATGAATATTTGCTTTAAGTAAGAGAATATGATGTTCAGTAATTCTTATTTTCTATAAAATTTCAATACTTGCCATCTAAAAACAAAGGCTGTAATTCACCTATTTTCTTGTAAGAAATGTGATATCACTCATATTTACTAGCAGTAATGAGACATCTCTTGGCTCTTGAGAACAGGAAAATTGCAGTTCTATTTATATCATTTTATACAGACTATTGGAAATAAAAAAAATTTTTTTTCAAATTCATGTAATTGACATAATGTTTAAAGTCGCTGTTTAGACTAGCTCTATAAGCATTATGCATGTAGATGCAGGTTGTAATCATAAGGCCAACCCAAAAGTTACTAATGAAAAGGGGATGTACAAATATATGTCAGTTAAATGTAGCAATATGGAAATGTGACCAGTTGTGGTTAAGTCCACAATCAACCATTTGCATCTAAAAGTTGAGAAGTTTGAAATAGACCATCCAGGAAGTCTAGCACTTTGGTTTATTTTTAAATGGCCCTATCTGCTGTTATATAATAGTGTTTTTATGAGGATTAAAGGAATGGATATATGTGAAATATTTAGAAGTGTGCCTGATACATATTACGTGCCATGCAGCATTAACTGTCCTCCTATTTCTCTTGGAACTGTGCTGGAAGTTTATATATAAAGGGTTTATGTTTTGATGTTCCCATTCTCCTATCAGATGGTAAAACATGATTAAATTATAGCTGCAATACAAATGTTGATGGCACAAAAAAAAACACTCCCCCCCAGTCCAATAGCTATCGTAATGCACAGGAAATTGACTTCTGCTCTTTTTTCAACCTGTTTATAATTTTAAATTAATTTATGATGGTGAATTTTAATGGATTAGTTAAAAGTCATGTTTTATTTCTCTTTGTTTTAAATATTAGGCCAAAATGAAAACGTATATAAGTGGACATGATACTTTGTAAAATTAAATACAGGATGTAAATAATAAAGAGACTCTTAAAAGAAGTTATTAATTCTTTTCCAACTGTTTTTCTCCAGATTATAGAAAAATTTACTTGATTCACAAAGAAAGGGTCTTAAATTAATGAGATTTTATTTTGGGGAGTAAAGTAAGAGTGTGGGAACAGAGTCCCAGAGAGCAATTTCCAGGCTCTCGGCCTCACGTGGAAAGGTGCTGGCTCGGGTAGTAGATGGCCATCAGCTGCTATTGGTCAACCATTAGCTACTAATATAATATGATTAGAAGAGTTCTTTATGTATATTATTAAAGAGCCAAGTCCTTTATCAGAAATCTAGTTGGCAAATATTTTCTTCTCACCTCTAGCTTGTCTCTTCATTTTCTTTGCAATGTGTTTTGAAGAGCAAGAGATTGTAATTTTGAAAGAGTCACTTTTTTTGTAATTAGTGTTTTTTTGTGTCTTGCTGAAATATTTGCTTGCCCTATGATCACAAATATATTATCTCATGGTTTCTGCTAGTATACATATAATTTTAGGTTTCATGTTTAGTTCTATGATCCATTTGAGGTAATTTTTTAAAAATGTAAATGTCAAGATTCATTCTTGTGCAAATATTGCCCTTTTTGTATTGAATTACCTGTCAGTGTGCCTATTGACTATATATTTATAAGTCTATATGTATGGGCTGCTTTTGGACACTCTATTTTTTTATTTATATGTTAGGGTAATACATAACTTTCTTTATTTTCAAATCTTGAAATCAGCTAGAGAGATTTTGTTACTTTTAGAACCACATTGGTTAATCTAATTGCTTAGCTACCAATGTAATTTTTTTTCAAATAAGCTTCTTAAAAAAAAAGTGATAATAATTGGGATTTCATTGACATTATAGATCAATTTGAGAAAAATTGACATTACAATAACATTGGGTCTTCTGATTCATGGGATTGGTATAAATTCTCCAATTATGGTGATATCTTTCATTTTTGCATCAAGATTTTAAAGTCCAGGATACTAATCTTGCATATGTTTTGTTAAATGCACTTTAAGTATTTAACTATTTTTCATACTTTAATAAAACATGCAGGTTTTAATATTTCAATTTGCAGTTGTTTATTACTAGACTGTATAAATACAACTGATTTTCATACATTGACCTTTAATAAGGCATTGTTATAGCCACTAACCATGCTTTAAATTTCACTCTAAGTACTACTTATTTGCATTCCTTGAATTTTGTACAGATGTCTTTCAATTTAATTCAAAGTATTTTTTTTTTCTTTTGACTTCCTCTTTGATATAATGGGTCATTTATAAATGTAGAATTTAATTTCCAAATATTTAGGAATTTCCATGTGTCTTTCTCTTAGTGTTGTTTATTTAAACTCTATTTTGTTCACGTGGCGGGGGGGAGGGAACAAAAACTTTGTATGATTTTCATTTTTTCAATTTAAGTTTTGTTTTCTGGCCCAGAATGAGATATGTCTTGGTGAATGTCCCATGTATAGTTGAGAAGAATGATATTTTGCTGTTTGGTTGAGTGCTCTAAAAATATCAGTTATATCAAGTTAATTGATAGTGTAATTCAGGTCTTCTATATTCTTAATGATATTTGCTTTGTTTTCTATGAGTTATTAAGAGGGGAGTTTCCAATTCTTATTGCAGTTTTATCTATTTCTCATTTTATTTCATCATTTTTTTTCCTTAATGCGTTTTGAAACGCTTTTGTTAGGTGTGTACACATTTAGGATTTTAATGTCTTCTGAATGAATTGACCCATTGCTCATTGTCTTCCTATGATAATATTAATTGTTCTGAAGTTGACGTTGATGTTAATATAGCTACTCCACATTTCATTGGTTTAGTGTTTGCATGACATGCCTTTCTTCAATCTTTTACTTTTATTCCATTTGTGTCATTATACTTATTGTGTGTTTCTTGTAGACATATAATCTAATTGTTTCTAGCTTTTTCCATTTAACCTAACCTTGTCTGAGTTTTAACTGGCAGACCATTTACACTTAATTATGTGATTTAACTTAAATCTATCATCTTGCTAGCTGTTTTTAATATTATACTATTTATTCACATACATGATGTTGATATTTGAAACTCTTTAAGTCTAAATATGTCAGGTTCTTAAGAATTAAAGCATAAATCATTTCTATTATTCTTTGTTAATTAGTTATCATAAATGATTCTCAAGTCACCTTATTAGTAATGTTATGTCTATGATAAATTACAAGATCTTTAATTATTCTTTTCAGTAAAAATCATATTTTGAATTAATGTGCAGAATAAGTTAATGTCTCTTCCTTTTTCAATGATAATTATGAATTTCTTTTTGGAGTTATTTTCAAATTTGCAAAACTAGATAATCCATCACCAAAGCTATGTATCTCCTATTAGAATACATTCATCCATCACACTCATTTGCTTTTACCCAAGTATATATGCACAGACCAGATGAAAACTATCCAGATCCCCTATTGTATTCTGTTTGTCCATGTTTTCGTGAAAATAGAACAGAACTCATGGGGCATGAGAGAATAATTGCTTTGAGAACACAAAGAATTTCCAATGCTTCCCCCCCTCCCTTTGCAATATAAATGGATTTATGAATTTTTGGTTTTTATCTAAATTCCCAAACAAAAATAAATATGATTTTCTTATTTAATCTCTCATCTTTCCATGTCCCCAATTTATCATATAATTCAGAATTGAATTTATTTTTAAAATACTATGGAAAACTATGGCAGATTGTGAGGGAAAAAAGAAAAACAGCTCCTTTCCATGTATTTTCATTATATTTAGTTTATGTATTTAAGAATACTTACTTCCACTGATTCCTGGACGCCATTCATTTGACACTATTTGTATGCTAGGCTAATTTTCTATTTTTTTCTCTAGAGAAAGTCCTAATTAATCAATAGTTTAATTTGTTTCCTAATTCATGAGTTTTTATACATACAGATCTATTGATTACCTTTGTCTTAATTATACCTCTCGCTTCAAATGGTTATTTAAACAGTTTTTAAAATTAACTGAATATTCTTAAGTCATTCTCATACCATCAGAGAAGTTAGTGAATAACCAATGTCTGTCGCTAATAAAATATTTGTTTGCACTACACTAAGATTCAGTCTTTATGTATGACAATATTTTCTATATTCCTCCCATTAAATGATAGTGAACATTGATAACTATACCGGGAGAGTAATTTTTTTACTAGTCTCCTGACAATAATTGATTCCAAACAGTTTTTTAATATTTATTCCCATTTTCCTATTGTTTTACTGTTTAATAAATCCCATGTTTTGAAAGAGGAAAAATATTTTTGTTGAAATCTTACATTCAGAAGAAAACTCTAGAAAGATTAGATGTCACAAGTCAGGTTAGGGTGCTGCAGACATATATGTCCACCCAAATAAATGCTCTTTCCATATATTAGAACAATAATTCTGAATGTGAGGTTTTTATCCCTCATTAGAGTTGGGAAAAGTCCTCAAATAGTTGAAATCAAGAGTATTGATCACCTGTCAGTGAAATATGGTTCTTGACTATTTTGCTTAGCATAATAATCTCCAGAGCCATCTATGTTGCTGTAAATGGTACTATTTCATCTTTTTTATGGCTGAATAGTATTCCACTGTGTATACATACCAAAAATAAATAAATAAATAAATAAATAAATAAATAAATAAATAAATAAATAAATAAATAAGAGTATTGATCACCATTGGTTGCAAACTGCAGCCTGAACAAATAATGCATCATGGTCCCTCGCTTACTATTACTGCTCCTTTTATATTTTTTCTTCCTGATATTTTGATGGGATTCCACTCCAGAAATAGACTTTCAGGTATAAAAAGCTGCAGGAACTCTGTATCAGTGTATCAGGGTTCCTCATGATAAAATGTAATTACAGTATAATAAAAATGACATTTTTATGCAAAAATAAAATTAAAACACTAGAAGAAAATATACTTGATATTTCACTGTACCTGAATACGTTAAAATAACTTGTCAGTTACTCCTCATTTGCTTTATGAAATAAACAAAATGTGTATGGTGATGTATAGGGAAATCTGGAATGACTTGCTCAGTCATCTTTAAAACAAGTCGCATTCTAGAAAAGAGAAGTTTTTTTGTTTGTTTTTTGTCATCCTATCTAATATTAATCTAAAAACAATCGCCATGCATTATCAATATGAATACAGACTTTGGTAAAGTGAGTAGACAACACATGTGTTAACATTATCAAATATAAGTTTTATAGCTGAAATTATCTTTTAAATCAAGTAGTGTAGCGAAATGAGGAAAACTCTGTTGCTTCTCCTCTATGTACTTAACTGTCTCAGTCTATCTCCACTCTTCTTTCTGTTCTGTCTATAGCTTTATTACCAAAGTGTTCAAACTAAGAACATGCATTCTATGTAATAATGCTTTATGTATTATATGTTATAATACAATTATTTCTTAATAGTGTGAATTTATGACTATTATCTGAAATTGTATATCTCTATTCTGCATAATCTCAAAAAACAACTTAAAAGTGTGTACTACCACATGACTTCCATGTTTCAATTTTTGATCCTCTCAGTGACTAACAGTGCCAATTCAGTAATTATACAACCATGTGAAAGTAATAGAGGAAGATTTGATATAGAAATTACGAATGGAGTGAAGGCCAAATAACAATGCAGCACACTGCAGCAATGAGTTCTGCGTGTTTATAAATGATAACACTCATAAGAGAATCGCCATCACAATGGATATCGTATTATATCCATGAAAACTGAAAAACATTGCTTTATCATCGCAAGACTCATATTCAAGCTGCAAATAACATTATCATTAGAGAAAAATATCATCTATTTTATTTAGTTAATTTAGATCAAATGACTTAAATATTATTGTTTTTCTAGCATTTGTGTTTCATTTTAATTGTTTTACGTTTTATGAGCTATAGCATGATGAGTTTGTATAGTTTTCACACATACTTAAATGGCATTATAATAACTATGATTTATATTTACACTGAGGAACCATGAAATTTTTATTTTAAATGATGCCTACGTTAGTCAAGGTTGAAAGGTGATCAGTTTGTAGCATGTGTGAGATCAGAAATAAACAAGTAAATGTAATTAGCATGTGTAAAAACAATACATTTCAAGAAATAGAAGTAGAAACAGTTTTGTCTGTTCAGCTCAGTCCCTCTTACCCACCATCTCCTTTTTCTAGGAATTGTGTCCTTGACTATTCTATCCATGGGGGAAGTGTGAGGTTCTCACAAACATCACTTTCATGACAATAGATTGGACATTAACTTTAGAGCTGGTTATGGAACCAAAGCAAGGACAATTAATTTCTTGTCTGGGCCTTTTGTGTTGAAGAAGAGTTGACCGGTCTCTCAAGTGTTGCAGGTACTATGATAGGCCAATCACTGTTAGTGGATATAGTTTCCACCATGTGGGGAAACTAGCTCTGCAGGAGAAAGGGGAGAAGAGAGGAGAGGGGAGGGTAAGAGAGAAGAGAGGAGAGGGGAGGTGCAGGAGGGGTAGGGAAGGGAGGAGAAGAGAAATTTTAAATGAAACCAACCCTCAGGAGGCACATATTGTTGCTAAAACCCTGATGCTTTGAGTGCCTGTTCTCAGTGGTGCTGTGTTGCAATTCCATCCTTCGTGTAGCATGGTCATTTAGCACTTCTTTGGAATCCACACTAACTTAGTATCCTTTCTTTAATTCCCCTTCACATTTGAAGTAGGTCGAGCTGGGTTTCTGTCACTTGAGGCCAGAATGCACTAAATAGTGAAGAGGTATATCTTTTCCTTCAACAGTACGGATTAGAAGACTTATCTACAAGATATGACCTTGTATATTAACTGGAAACTCATTTTGCTTCACAAAGGCCTTTGGAACTCAAGTGTAAATTTTATCAGTGTTTGAATATGACTTTTGTTTTCTAACAGGGTCTGATATGCTATAAAGTTTCAGTCATCCCAAATGCCTCCATTATCAAAGGAAAAAGAAATTCCCCAATTATTTTAAGTATTAATCATCAGGAGTTTTATAAGGACCTAAATGAGCAATGTATTATTAAAATAACCTAATTCATATTTTAGTCAATTGATTAATTAATTGATTGATATATTTTAAATTATGGTAAAATATACATAACATAAAATTTACTATTTTAAACATATTTAAATGTACAGTTCAATGGCGTTAAGTGCATTCACATTCTTGTGCAACCGTCATCTGTCTCCAGCACATTTTTCATCTTGCAAGACTGAAACTGTCTGCTTATTAAATAATAACTTCCCCTTCCCCCTCCTCCCAACCCCTGGCCACCACCATTGTACTTTCTGTGTTTTTGAATGTGACTCCTCTAGGTACCATGTATTAGTGGAATCATACAATATTTGTCCTTGTGTGATGGGCCTATTGGCCTGTTTCACTTAACATAATGTCTGCAGGGTTCTTCCAGGTTGTAGCCTGTCAGAATCCCCTTCCTTTTTAAGGCTGAATACTATTCCCTTATATCTTTGTACCATGTTTAATTTATCCATTCCTCTTTTGATGAATACTTAGGTTGCTTGCATCTTTTGGCTGTTGTGAACAATGCTTCTATGATCATGAGTCTGTGAATATCTTTTTAAGACCTGCTTTCAATTATTTTGAGTATATATCCAGAAGTGGAATGGCTAGATTATACGGTAATTCTATCTTGAACATTTTTTTAGAAATCACCTTCTGCTTTCCATAGTAGCTGCACCATTTTACATTCCCTCCAGCAGTGCATAATAATTCTAATTTCTCTACATCATTGCCAATACTTGTTATTTTCTGGGTTTTTTTTTAATAATAGCCATATGAATAACTGAAATGGTAGTCTTTTTTTTTTTTTTTTTTTTCTTTACCTGTAGAAGTCACTAGCAGGAAAAACAATGCTATTTGAGGGAGACAATGGTGACATTTTGGTAAGAGGAGCCTTTTTGTGTGTGATTGTGAAATCTGCCACAGGACAACAGTGGTATACCAGGGAACCAATGAAATGCTTTAAACACATAGAGATATGAAATCATAAAGAAAATTGCTTCTTTGTTCAATTTAATTTGCCTGTGTTTCTATGTATATGATGCAAAAACAGCAGGTAAAATTATTTAGTAAAAAAACTAGATAATTAACGGAAAAAAAAAAACAAACAAAAAAAACCCAGTGCAGTCTATTTAGTTAAAAATCATCTTAAAAGCTGCATATATTATATAACCTGTACATGGAAACAACCTCTGCCAGTACATCCTGGCCCAACCTAACCTTTGCTTTCCCATGTCACTAACTGCTGGAATACGAGTGTTTTCTTGTACCCATAGTGACACAGTTCCGCACTTCACTTCAAGCTCTTTATTTTGAGAGGTAAAAATGATCACATCTTGAAAGAGATAAGGCTTAAAATTAAAGTGATTCAGGGCCAGAAAATTTCAGTGCCTTAAGCAGAGTAGGAATTTGAATAAACATAATATCAAAGAGTCATAAAGAGCACATAAGTATTTCAGCCACATTTTGGATTAAAGAGGTATTTGTGGACCACACAGTAAACCTAGTGATGATTTCTATGAGAAAAAAAAAAAAAAACAATTTTCCAAGTGACCAACTTGTGAGTATGATTATGAAACACAGTTTAGTTGTATATTGAGGACAGTCTACAATTGACAATATGTATATTTCTTTGCAAATTTTGTAAAGAATACAACTCATATTGCTATTTGGTGAGATTAGACTAATTGATAAATATAGTACTGCATACATGCAGCATAAATGTGATTTAGTTTCAAGATCCTGTTTAGTTTAAAGCCTCGGAGACTTTTATTACACAGCCACTTCTACAAAGACTGTAAATATGCCACATCCTGGGTATGACAACATGTCTTAGGGCTGTAAAATAGCATGCTCAATTAGATGGTGCCTCTCCTGGGAGTGCAGTGTATGTGAGGATGCATTTGAAAAGAGAGCCTGAGTGAGGAAGAATTTATTTTAGAAATTAAAAGCTGTTTAAAATAGTTTCCAGTTTTATAGCTTCTTAAATTGCTGTGTTTATCTAAATTCAGTTCCATCAATAAACAATTTGAGAAGCATGAGGGAGAAATAAGAAATGGATGTAGCTGAACCCTGTTGTCTAATAAAAAAGCGAAAAAAGAAAATATCTTGGAAAAAGCAATATCAAGTTTTCGGTGAAGATAATACAATGAACGAGAAAGCCATACCTTGGAGTTTTTTTGATACTGCACATACAATCCATTAATGTCAATATGTTTTAAAGTATGCTATTCTACCCTTAAATATATATAAGCTATAGTATGATGAGTTTGTGTTTCAATTCTTCCTCTGACATTTTAAACTTAAATTCAATAGTCCATCAAATGAAAACATTGATATTCAGTGGGTACCTTAAAACCTATGAGTACAATAGATTTGGCAAATGTAGATTTTTCAGGTCACTGTATTTAAGTATAATGAATAGCTATTTTTTTGTACAGTTTACTCATACAGAGAAAAGTTTGTGTTAAGAAATTTAAAATGTGTTAACTTTAACAATGTAAAAAGGAAATTGTTGTTCCCATATAGTAAAATCATACCATTTTCAATGTTCTTAGCAGTAAGTTAATTTTTAGTTTCCACTGTTTGTTTTTTAATGACAATTATTGAGAAATGGAAAATAATTTTTAAAAAAATAATGCAATATTTTGAATTATATGTTAAGGAAATTGCGCTCTGGAGTCACAGTAAGGACAATCAGGATTTTGAACACGTCTAACGGTGACTTTTTATATAAAAACTCTTGATCTGTCTTTTATTGATGGTGCTGCAATAAAGTGTAACTAGTAAAACAATATCTTATTTCAAAAATTCAATATATTTTTAGAAACACATTGTGTTTTTTTAATCCTTCATTGATAATAATTTTTCCACAAAATAGTTGAGCTGTAAATGTTTATATCTTAACACATATAATAATGCTGATATGAATAAAGACAGGGGCCCTAAGTGGTCCAAAAGGTAGAATCTGGAAGGTATAAAATCAAAAGTCACCATTGGTCTGGTAATATGCCCCCCATGGATAAGAGGTGAAGAAGGCTGCTTGGGATTCATAGGGCTGATGTAGTCAGCTGCAGTATGATGGGATTACAGGTAAAGGAGTCCATTCCTGCCGACCAGGTGGATTTTACACCTGGCGGGGAGACTGACACAAAGAGATGGGTATTCACAATTCATCTACGCAAAGATGACTGAGATTCAGAGTCACAGTGTTTAACAGCGATTATTTCATAAATGAGAACACATGAGGGAGCTGAAGCCTTGGAACAGGCTGAGGTTTTAGTCGAGGATGAATGCGCCCCAGAGGAAGCCCATAGTTTTAGTTTGTTTAGGATTTTGGAAAATAATTTGATAATAGTTACCTATCCTTAATATTTCAGTCAGACTATATAAAGGACGTCTCCAGCTTAAAGAATGAACCCATGAAATGGTTGTTGAGTGTGAGGCAGTGATGTTCTTCAGTAAGTATTGGTAGCTGACTCACATGTCTGCCATGTTTTCACAATTCTGATGAGAGGAAAAGCAGCCACAGTAACAGATTCCCCTCTGGGTGCCTAGTCAATCAAGTCCTGACAGTTGTTCGTGTTCCCAGTTCTGCTCGTGCTGCTCAGTGGGCTGGTTGCTTCTTTCTTTGATAATATTTTCTTTTCTTTATTTTTCTTACATCACTTTTATTTAATATCCACCACATGCACATAATGCAGGTAGGCAAAAAAGTTTATGAATCCATGCATTACAGACAAAACAGAGTGGTCCTATTATTGTCAACCATTCACTACGTCAAGTGGGATCTGTTTAAAGCTCTTTATACTTAACGGTTTCCATGAAAATAATGGCAGAAACACAAATGTGTACACATCCAAAAGCATCGTTTTCATTTGGTTTCCTGTGCTTTCTATACATTCTGTTTTTCTTTTACCATTTCTACTAGTGGTATTAAAAGCTGGCGTTCCTCTAAAGTCTTTAACAATCCCATAAGGAAAGACAGTTAATTGTATTCCCTTTGATATTTTAATTACATCTTTTTAATTTCTCTACCTATTCAATAAGCATATGATTTTTGGCAACCTCTGACTGACTGGTACTTAACATATTATTACCCTGATCTGTATTCATGGGTTCCTCTGCAAGTTGTCCTTGTAATTCTGTATCTTTTGTTCATATATCATTTTTCTGATAGACTCAATAGCCACTGTGATTCTTTATCTCAGCCCCTCATCATAAGATCTAGAAATGACACCACAAGGTCTTGCTTTCTATCCCAACTTAAAAAAAAAAGAAAAACACATACCAAGTCGCAAAAATAAAACCATGTTATTTGATGTAGCTTTTAATATATTCAAAATTAAAATGACATGTAATCTCAAAATTAAGATGCCTATCAGAGTTTTATGAAATGACAGATTTAATTGGGAGAGATCTTGAACGTTGAAAGTTGTACTTGTATGGTTTGATCTTACCTAGCTTTACTAGTTGATTCATTATTAAATGGAGCACAGTAAAAGCAGAGAATCAAATACCAAATTGGGATTTGGCCCAGGCTGGGTCAGAGGAAATTTCTCAAAGCAAATGTGACTTGAGTAAGATACCAAAGGGAGTCAGAAGATAGCATAATTTGAATAGGCAGAGGGAATAACCTGATCATCTCTGAGGGAAGAAACAGTCAGAGGAAAGAAATATTGCTAGGAAATAAAACGGGGGAAAAAAGAGGTAACCGAAGGGGGGAGAAAAAAGAAAAACTGGTCTGGTGGGTGAAGGGTCCATCTAAAAGACTAGTGGCAAATAAACATGGATACATACAACAGAGTTTGATTATGGAAACCTTTGGGTCTCCAAGTTTAGCCCTGATATGAGGAGGATTTAAAGACCACTGTATAAAGTTTTTAGAGAGGAAATAACATATTGAAATCAAGCTTTTACAAATATTTTTCTAACTTTATGAGACAGATGTATTTTGATGGAGATAAGGTTATAAAGGAGCCCTCTAAAAGTCATGTATAAGAATGGTCACAAGAAATTTATTCATGAGTCAATAACTTGAAAAAAATCGAAATGTCCATCAATAGGGAAAAGGGTAAAATAAATTGTGCTCTATTTGTATAGTGGAATATTATATAGTGACAAAAATACACCAAAGTACCATTACTGACAACATCCTGACTGAGTCCCACAAACATTATGTGAGACATAAATCATATATTAGTACATATAATTCAGTTTATGAAGGTCAAGAAAATTCAAAACTAATTGATTATAAGAGAAGTCAAAATAGTGGTTTCCTCAAATGGGGGAGGTAAGAATTGACCAGAAAGGAACTGAATGTAGGAAATATTCTATATCTTGATTGGAGTAGTGACCAAATGGATGTATACATATGTAAACATTTATTGACCTTTATTCTTAAGATCAGTGTACTTTATACATATTACACTGAATGTATTCTACTCAAAAACATTTAAAAAACTTATTGTCTTTGGAGACTGGATAGATGAAAGCTAAGATAGAAATGAACTAGGAGGCCATTGTCATATCCATAAAAGAGATAATGGTGATTTCTTTGCTAACAGGGTATATTGAAGATGGAGGGAAATTGAAAGATTTAATAAATAATTTAGGGATAGAATTAGTAGGACTCAGTGATGGTTTGGATATAAAAGGTAGGGAGGGAAGATGATGAAACTCAAGTTTCTGTCAATACTTGGGTGACATCTATAGAAATAGTAATGGTTGGGATTTGGAAAGTAGGATAAGGTAAGATGGTTCTCAAGAATATAGCATGAATACCTGGATGGATGAGCTGGGAAAAGACGGGAGAATAAATATCCTTAGGCTAGAGATGGAGGCAGGAGGGATTGATCCAACATTCCATTTTGAACATGTTAAATTTGAGGTGTCTCTGAAGCAGGCAAGTGAATATGTCAAGCATTTTGGTACATGGGGCTGGGTGTCATGATAGTGTATTAGCAGCACATAGAAAGTATTTATGGATGGAATTTTCTAGAAAAAAAGGACCTAGAAAGAGAAAAGGATCCAGAGCTGTCTCTTTAGAGACTTCAATATTTAATGGTAAAATAGATGAAGAGGAAGAGGAGGATCCAAAAAAGTCCCCTGAAAGTACAGGCAGAGGATAGGAGGAAAACCAAGGATGTGTAGCAAAACAGAGTCCAAGAGGTTTCCAGAGGAACAGGCTATATACTGTTGAATATTTCCCACAGCTCCTCTTTAGCATAAAGGAGGTCAGTGATTACCTTAGTAAGAAAAACGTCAGTGCTATTATGGCAGCAAAAGTCAACTTGGAGTAGTAAGAAAAGTGAACGGAGTTAAGGCAATAGAGAGAGTGAATACAGATGACTTTTCTAAAGAACTTAACTGCAAAAGAGCCATGACTGGATAAAGTCTTTATGTAATAAGGAGTCAAGAAACAAATACTTTTGACTATTGCTTTTCTTTTGTATGGTGCTTGAAGTTGTGAGATAGTAGAGCATAGTTGAATTCTGGTGGAAATGATTGATTTGTGAGGAAAAGATACAAAAAGGAGAGCGGATAAGATTGGTTTGAACAAAACAAGAAAATTAGCAATTTTTATTGGGATGCAATTTTCTAGAAAAAGCACCATAAAATAAGTAAGGATGATCCAAGTAATAATCTTTCAGGTGTTATTTTAGTATGCAAAAGACAGAGTATATAGAAATTTATGACTTCTGTCTAGTATAGGGGAATGGGGGATCACTCACAGCGATAAATTTTAATATTTGATCTAATAATCAGGAAAGCATCATAAATTTCAAATTCAAATTTGCAAATTCTATTTAAATGTGTATTTCCTTTGCAACAAAAATATATTTTTTATTTCTTGAAGTTGAAATCATTCCCTGGATTTACAAATGATTGTAATAGAATAACAGCCGTCTATTATTTCTATGATTTTGTAATTGCTAACATTCACTATTTTACCTTAGAATGCCTTATAATGTTTCACGATGTTTAAAAGCTGAATCAGCTTTCAAGTGCTTTAATTTGGTGTATCTGTTTGGAAGCATGCAATAATTATCTTCACATAATCTTCATATCCTAACTTTATCAGGAAAACATATAACAGATACTTTCCTTCTACTTTCTGTAGTTATTTTTTTTATTTGATTTTCTTTTTCTCTACCTTGATCAGGCTTTTTGTCTCTGATGTAAAACGCCTAAAATAAGGGTAACTTGAGGTAAAAACAATTGAAATTGTGGCAAATAGAGGAAGTAGAGACTGTAAAAGGAATGAAAAGGAAACAAAATTGCCTCTGCCAAATGGTCATCTACTTACATGTGTCTTTCGGATGAAGATGGTTATTTAAAGAACAACTTCTATGTGAGAAAACCTGTTGTGTATAACTTGCTGAAGTGCCGTGATCTTCAACTCTTTAATAGATGAATCTCTTTTCTGATGATTCTCGGGTAATGGAGTGCATGGTTTTTGTTTTGTGTTGATATGTTTTTTTTTTTTTTACTTCATCCTCATTTAACACAAGCAGCTGCTAGGTCAATAGGAATTATCCAAGGATATGGGGAAATTGTTCAATACATGCCAGTATATGTTATTTACTGATTTAGGAAAGCACTTTACTCAGAGCCTCCGATCATTTTATTTGCCTCTCTAGATGGCCGTGATGTGGCAGTCATCCTGGAATTGTACCATTTAAATGGCATATTTATTTAAAGAAAGGGAAGATCTATGCTTTAGACCCATCTGAGTGGCCCATGATGTTTCATCAGCTCATATTCACCGTGTTGCTAAGAGAGGGATTCTCCCATAGAGTCATGGGGATGGTCGAAAACATGGCATCCAACAGTGGACAGGGGAGTTCATCAGCAATGTATTACTCACATCTGCTCATAGCCTCAGGGAAGGGGACACCACATGCAATGCAGGGTCTCAAGGAGGTTGCCCTCTGCAGCAGAGTGAAGGACAAGAGCAAGTGGGAGGCGAGCTTTGTAGAGTCAACGCAGAGGTGCCCTAGTTCCCCTGGGAGGGTACGACTGGCTCGTTTGAATCATTCCATGGGCTGGCTGGGAAATGAAACACACTACTCGGAGACAAGCAGGACCTGTGCTGGTCCCCTTGATGTGGAAGGTTGTTTGGATAGAGGACCTTATCCACAGGAGAAGAATGGGGAGGGAAGCTTGCAGTTATGCCACTGGAGGCTATTCCAATTTCATCAGATGTCAAGCCAGCACATGATATTGGGACACAATTTTAGGCCTTGTACTACATATGACAATATGAAAGAGCAAATAAAGGCCAGGAATATTATAGGGAATCACATTCAGAAGTAGTCAAGAGTCCAGCTGAGTGTGCACGTGTAGACATTTGAAGATGGACAGTCATGCATTTATGACTAATATCTTTATTAAAAGAGTGGAACCAATTTCTAACATCCAAAATTACTGACTTTGCTTTTCCCATCATATTAGATAGCATCAGTATAGTTGCACAGAACTTGCCCAAAGAAAATAAATTACCTGAAAATCCGTCTGAACCTATGTTTATTTTCAGTAGGTTGTTTTAGATGGGTGATGACGAAAAATTATTTTTGTGACCACAATTGGTTTTATGTTGAAATTTCCTCTCTTTTTTAAAATAAGAAATTATTTCTTCCAGATAGTTGCATAAGATTATATTAGCCAAATAAATGGGATTAATTTACACTCCAACTGCATTTTCCTCCTGATACATCGAATGGCCAGGTCTTTCTAAGTAGCCTTCACGTCACCCCAGCTATGTAGCTCTAAAATAATTTGGTTAGTAATTAGGTGCTTATCAGATTGTTTCTGAAAAGGCATCAGACAGTTATCTGACACAATTATCTTTGAAAATTGAATCCTCCATTTCTGGTCTTCCTGATGACATTCAAAGGAACACTGAGTGGTTTAAAGCTAAATGCCTTTCAAAACTCCTTGCCTTCTCGAATGCATGCAGCACAATTCCCACTCCCATAATCCGCCCCCCCATCTTTCATGCACAACCTTTTGTGTGAGAATCTTTTTGTTGTAAGTCTTTGTGTGTGTTGACATATTAAAATTACTTTAGATGTGCTCTTCTGTGATTTCATTAGTGTCTATCTTACTATATACCATTACTAATAGTCAGTCTGAAATGTAATGCTTGCTCCTTCTGTACCCTCTCTGCTGTTATGTCTTCATAAACTAACTCAACACAAGTGAAGACAATTGCTAAGATTGACTAGGCTATATGCATATTTTGGATAATTATATTTCTGGAGCTATTTGCTCTTAAGCAAGCTAAAAATTTGCAGCTCATTTAAGTATTAATGTGCAATCTACTCACAGCTTGGAAATTACTATTGAGCTTTAATACGAGTCGCTGTAAAAAGCATGGTTATTTATGTTCTAAAAAAAAAATCAAACCCAAAGCAATAGATTTTAATTTAAATGTCACATTCATTTAAAAATGATGATGTGACTTATCTCCCAAAAGAACTGAGCCAATTTTAGGTTTACGTACTCATTCAAGGCAGTGTGTTTGAAACTGATTTGTTTAGAAAATAAAAGCAAGTAACAATGAAAATTGAGTATGTTTTGTTCTGCTTAATATTGGTAAGTATGTTTCTGTAAGTGTTCTCTGTCTTTAACTACCATGATCTCTTGCCCAATGTAATGGCAATCTTCATAGACATATGGGCTTCATGAATATCATAGCTTTGTGTTTGTACTTCTGTCTCCTCTGCAAGTACATTATTTCAGATAGATATCACTGTGTTCTTATTACTGTGTTCATCCATCCATCCATTCATTCAACAAATAGCCAGTATTTGCAGACACAGTGCGAGAATTGTAGAATATTGCAAAAGTGACCTATGCAGCTTCCTGGCTTCCAGACTTTCCCACTTCGTGTCCATGATTCAAATTTTTTGTCCTAAAAACCACATTTGTTCAATTCACTCTTCTGCTGAAGCATCTTTTCTGCACACAAAGCCTTTTACGTTATGGCCTCATTCTAATTTGTCAGCTTTCTCTACAATCACAGCCTTATACATATATGGCATCTGAAATCTCACCCAAATGAAACCATTTATTTATTGTTTTTCAAACAGACATATTCTTTCTTTCATGCCTTTGCACAGTTGGTACTTTCGTTTATAATTCCATTCCTCTCCAGGCCTAAACGCTTTTGGCTTGATCAATAACTACTATTTCTTCAAGATCCATCTGAAATGTTCACTTCTGTGATGAATATTTTCCAATTTGCCAGGAGCCTGGTTGCTTTCTTCTCTTGTTGATCTCATAGAACAGTACTCTCTTTAACTCTGTTATAGAAATTGCCACCCCATATTTAATTTATCCAAGTCTGCTTCCCTCTGACATATTGTAAGCTCTTCCTGGGTAGGGCCTGTGTCTTACTCCTTTTTGAATCTTAGAATGCTACGTAATAGGCTTTCAAAGAATTCGTATTAAATGAATGAAGGATGGACAAATCAGTGTGGTCATTTTAACATACTTTTTGGTATATTCTTGTTTTAGAAAAAAATAGTTTAATGGTGACACCATATTTCATTAAGCATGATTTTTATTTTTTGCCTCATCAGATATTTGTATTTATTGAACCCCAAAATAAGCCCTGTTTGGATTCTTTACCTTTAACTTGTGGCATAACTGGCTTTCATGGAAGTCTTGGTCTCCGAAGTGAAACCTAAGTGACCAGACATTGCTTTTCAATTAGATGAAGCCGAGAACAGCACAATTATAGCAGCACTCTCTGAAAGCTAAAGATGTGGGAGGATAACTAACTTCACTTGCTGTACAATTGGTTTCTTGTTAATTCCAGGACTTGCCAGAAGAATATGCTTGGTAAGTCAACGGTTCAATCTCTCCTATTGTTTCTTATCCTCTCCCCTCTCTTCCACTCTTCATTTCTCCCTCTACACATGTGTCAAGCCAGACCAGCTTGGTATGTAACTTTTCCTTCTCCAAACCAGGCAATTTCCTCTGTTTTTGTTATCAGTGCTAAGAGAAATCTAACTCAGCAGAGGTGGCACTTATTTTTAGAATAGCGAGGCCTTTTGATGTTTATTTTCATGTTACCTTACTTGAAAGATGGTATTTTCCTGGAAAAATATGTCTGCAACTGGATTCACTTTCTGCTAGGATGACCAAATATCATGTGTCCCACTAATTTTCATCAGTATGATGAAATGAAAAATATGAGTGAGTGTCAAGTGGGCATAGAACCCATCTGACTCAGCGAGTGGGAGCACTGCATTTTAAAAATTGCTTTTGTTTGAAAATGGCTTTCTTTTGTCTTTGTGTGCATGAGTATACTTTTAAGGAACGAACTTTGTGAATGTGAACATTCATTTTGAAAAGAGTACCTGATGTCGACAGTTTTCATTTTTGCTTCAAAATAAGAAAAAATAAAAAAGTTCTGGAAATTTTTTCTTTATATTAAATCTTTCCATTCCATATCTTTACAAGTAGAGTTCTTTAAATGATCTTTTTTAATGGATTTACTCTTCATACAACTCCACTACTATAAGAATACAATATTTTGGTTTTAACAAGTCTGAAAATTACATTGCCTGAGGTAATCCTATAATTAAAGTGAAAAGAAGATAAAAATCCCCACTTTGCTGTCTTTACCTTCGCCTTTATATTAGCAATACTAATGAACTTCATTCACTGTATTTGGGTTAAAAATTGATTTGAACCTCTCTGCATTTACTTCTGCGCTTCTCTTCCTGTCCCCCTAAGGATGTGTGCAGTTTAATTTGCCATTGATTCTTAATGATCATGGTTGCCACAGTAGAGAAACCGGCGTTCATCATGCCGGGTGGATAGCACGTCATGTTTATTTTTACACATAACTTCATTTCCATCATTTTGAGGACATAGTTTAGCCAGTGGTTGACAACGATCTTACTGTCTTTATTGATTTTACATTTTAATCGTGAAATGCATATATAAATTCTTGGAATGCGCCGTATTCAAATATCTGATCCAAAAGTCAGGCTAGCATTGCTTTAAATCACTGAGGAAGCGTGCGTTTCACCATGTGGACAGCAGACCACGCATTCAGTAGCACTTGAAGTGATGTGAATTTGACTGTCTTCAGACTGCTTTATCTGAAGATTTCAATCAGTATGTTGAATACCCCAAGGGCAGTGTTTTAAGAACCACTTAATGGTTCTAATTCTCATGTTGTAGCAATAAAATAATTTCTTCTTTCTTTGTGATGATTCTTCTAAAATTGTAACATAGTAACATCTTTACTACTCACAATGGCATTGGTGAGTATCGTTGTTACTACTAGTTGGTGTTATTTCTTTTAAAATATATGAACAATCCCATTCCTGTGTCTTTAAACACCCTAATCAGTGAAATGTACAAAGCAACCAGAAGTTCAAAATTTTGAGACTCTTTAGGAGTGTAGCAGATCCATTCAATTAACATTAGCTCTATATGTCGCAATACTTACTGTCTTAGTCCATTTGGGCTGCTATTAAAAAAAAAAAAACAAAAAAAACAAAAAACAAAAAACACACCTGAGATTAGATGGTTTGTAAACACTAGACATTTATTTCTCACCATTCTGAAGGCTGGGAAGTTCAAGATCAAAGCGCTGGCAGCTTTGGTGTTTGGTGAGAGCCCACTTCATGGATCATAGAGTCATCTCTTCTCTCCCTGACTCTCTGGCTCTCTTTTATAAGGGAACTAATCTAATGTGCGCCCTAATCCATTACCAAAGGCCCCCGCATCCTAATATCATCACAACAGGGATTAGGTTTCAACATGTGAATTTTGCATGGCCACATACCTCAGTCTGGCCCTTTTTTCTGAGTTTGGTATAAGTTGCAGAGTAAGACTTCTAAAAGGATCTATGTCTCATATTACTTTTCTTTATCTTCTCTCTATTATTAACTGATGGTAACGTATCTGTCTAGTCCATTTTACTAATAAATGGACTCTGTTAAGGAAACTAACTAAATTTAAAAAACAATGGTTTCTGAGTCTTTATCCTGACTTGATAAACTTTTTCAGTACAGTTTGGATAAGAATGAGACTCTCAAACCATCTCATTCTTTACAGATAGCCTGAGGTTTATTGCTCTGGGCTTCCACACAGTGTATTTTAAACGGTCTGTTTCCCAAAAATGTGATGAGAATTAGTCTTTTGTGAAATGAATGCAGGCTTAATTGGGTCCATCATCCATCCAAACAAAACTGATGTGTGCATAGCAATGTGGCTGTGCCTACATATCCAGGATCTCTAAGAAATTAGGTAATAAACCACTGAGAATCTTGCTAATTCTCTTACTTCTGCTGCTTCTGATTAACTCTCTACCCAATTTTATAGGTTTGTCTTTCTCTAGTCTTCATTCCTGTGCTTTCTATTCATGTATTTTATACTCAGTATTGATTTTAAACTTATTGAGAATCTTTTGTTCTTAGTTTCTTTTTTCTTTCCTTTCCAAAACACATGTATATAAATGAAGTCAGAAATTTAATAATGACTCTTTAAATCTATGATATTAATAATTTGAGGTTTATGATAATTTAAACATTTGATGAAATGCATAGTATTGGCCTCCTTTTATGAGGTAAAGGTCCCCTAACTATAGGAGAAACCAAATGTATTATAAATGAATTATAACACAGGTGTGTGTGTGTGTGTGTGTAATAAAATGTTGTAATCTTAGCCTTTAATCTGTGTTTCAAGTACTCTGCTTTTATATGTAATATGCTATTCTCAAATAATAAACTCTGTATAAGAAATGTGACAATACTCTAACTTCACAAAAAATTGGTAGTAATTGGTCCATTTGGCCTTGTCTATATGAAAGCATTAAACCCACATTTTTAGAAGGTATTATACACTCTAACTTCTTAATATTTCAAATTAAGTTCACTCCCAAATAAATAGCAGCAATAATAAATTCTTGGTAGACTTATCTATAGAGATATTCATATTATTATTTTAGAGAACTTCAGAGTAAGAGTAGAGAGCAATTTATTAAAATTGCATGAACATACACACACAGACACACACACATTTCTTTTTTTTTTCAATTCCTCAGTTTCACCACCCACTATTTTTTAAAATTTTTATTAAAATATAGCCAACATACAATATTATATTAGTTTCAAGGGTACAGCATAGTTATTCAAGATATACCAAAGGTGCCAAAAAAATGTATAAACATGACTTGTATTTATCTTTTGTTATCAGTATATGTTGAGTATTATAATTTTTTTCTTAAAATGTGTATACATTTTTTTGGCACCCTCAGTATATACCTAAACAAGTGATCACCATGATAAGTCCAACAACCATCTAACACAGTGCTATGTTATCACAATATTATTGCTTATATTCCCCATGTTGTACATTACATCCCCATGACTTATTTGTTTTATACCTGGAAACTTGGACCTCTTATTGCCCTTCACCCCCCCTACACTTTTTAATTTTTCAATTGCAGTTGATATTCAATTTTTCTTTATATTAATTTCAGGTGTATAGCATAGTGGTTAGACATTTATACAGAAGGTGCCAAAAAATGTATACACATTTTAAGAAAGGAAAAAAAAACTGTATTAAAATTGTAATACTCAATATATACTGATAACAAAAGATGAATACAATTCATGTGTATACATTTTTTTTGACACCCCCAGTATAATTTATGAAGCGATCCCCCTGATTAGTCTAGTACCCACCTGGCATTATGCACTGTTATTACCATATTATGGACTATATCCCCTGTGCTTTATATCCCATGAATATTTTGTACCTACCAATTTGTACTTCTTAATCTGTTCAACTTTTTTACCCTGTCCCTGACCCCCTCCCATCTACCACCTTGATAAATCTAGTAACCATATGACACCATACATAGTTATTACAATATTATTGACTATATTCCTTATGCTATACCCTACATCCCCATGATTATGTAACAACCAGTTTATACTCCTTAATCCCTTTCCTTTTTTCACCCATTCCCAACCCCTCTCCTGTCTGGCAACCATAAAAATATACTCTATATCTATGAGTTTGTTTCTATTTTGTTTGTTTGTTTGTTTTGTTATTTAGATTCCACATCTAAGCAAAATTACTTTGCATCTATCTTTCTCTGTCTGTCATACTCCACTCAGCACAATACCCTCCAGGTCCATCCATGTTGCCGCAGATGGAGAGAAACCATTCCCTTCCATGGCCGAGCAATATTCCATTGTGTATACTATGTACCATCTACTCTTTATCCACTCATCCATCGATGGACACCCAAGTTGCTTCCGCATCTTGGTCATTGTAAGGAATGCTACGATGCACATATGGATGTACATGTCCTCTTGAAATAACATTTTGGGTTTCCTTGGATAAATACCCAGAAGTTGGATTCTGGGTCCTTCTTTGTCTCATGTTACAGCCTTTGTTTTAAAGTCTGTTTTGTCTGGTATAAGTACTGCTACTCTAGATTTTATTTTTTCCATTTTAATGAAGTGTCTTTTTCCACCCCTTTAGTTTCAGTCTGTGTGTGTCTTTCAATGTGAAGTAAGTCTCCTATAGGTACCATATGTAAGGGTCTTGTTTTCCTACCCTATTTCTTTATTGGAGCAATTAATCCATTTACATTTAAAGTAATTATTGATAGATATGTAGTTATTGCCACTTTATTATTCATACGAGGTGTGATAAAAAAATACAATGAATGCTACTGCTGAGTGCCATCCAACTTCAACACGGGAAGCAGCACGTTGAAACTTAGTAACAGTGTGTGACAAGTTTCACCTTGTTTGGTGTAGTCAGCTGGATGTTAGCTATGGTTGAGAGAAGGTGTGTTTTAAAGTGTGCTGTAAATCATCCTCCATCATGACAAAACTCCGTGTCACACATCGCTTCTGGTATATGGCAATTTCTGTCAAAAAAAAAAAATATGGTGTATCCTCATCTACCTTATTCACTGGATCTGGCACCATGGGACTTCTGGCTCTTCCCCAAACTCAAAATGATTCAGGACATGGAGGCAGCCATGACAGCACAACTAAAGACACTCACGTAAGAGGACTTCAAGAACTGCTTCAGAAAGTGGCAGGAATGATTGTATAAGTGTGTTTGAAGCGAGGGGTGGGGTATTTTGAGGGGGATTAATGGCAATGTCTCTTTTAGTGTAATACTTTTTTAATTTAAACATTCACAGTATTGTTTGTAAGTTCATAGTATTGTATGTCTATTTCCTTCACCAAATTAGGGAAGCTTTCTGTCATTATTTCTTCAAATAAGTTTTCAATTCCTTGTTCTCTCTCTTCTTCTGGTACCCCTATAATGCAGATGTTGGGTGCTTGATGTTGTCCCAGAGTCCCCTTAAACTATCCTCAATTTTTTGTATTCTTTTTTCTTTTTGTTGTTCTGATTAGGTGTTTTCTGCTTCTTTATGTTCTAAACGAGTGATTCAGTCTTCTGTTTTATCTAATGCACTGTTGATTCCCTCTAATATATTCTTCATTTCAGTTATTGTATTCTTTATTTCTGCCTGATTATTTTTATGTTTTCTATCTCTATTTTTATATTTCCTATCTCTTCATTGAAGTTCTCCTTGAGATCACTAATTAACTTTATAACCAGTGTTTTGAACTGTGTCTAATAGATTGCTCATCTACATTTTGTTTAGTTATTTTTCTGGAGCCCTGTTGTGTTCTTTCTTTTCAGACATGTTTCTTTGTCTCCCAATTTTGGCGGCCTCCCTGTGTTTGTTTCTATGTATTGCGTAGTTCTGCTATGTTTCCCAGTCTTAGTAGAGTGGCTTTATATAGAAGATGTGCTGTGGGGCTCAGTGTTGCAGTCTCCCTGTTCACCTGAGCTGGGTGCTCCAGGTGTGGCCCTTGTGTGGGTTGAATGTACTCTCCCGTTGTAGTTGAGCCTTGGTTTCTGTTTGCATGTCAAAGGGAGGGATGGACCCTAGGGCTTATTGGTTGTAAGAACTTGCTGTGACTAAAGTGGAGGAGTTGTGGTGCAGGGACTGACCCTACAGAGGAGGACCAACTAACAACTGCATAGTATGGATTGAAGAGTAGAACTGTTTATCTAGGTTTGCCCTTATCTGAAATCTATCTACTTTATATTCTCATTTGATTCTTAAAAGAGATTGTGCACAAAAGACAATGTGGGTATATAATGTCACTTATGAGTGATATGTTAAGATAAGGAGTGTTATAAGAACATTAGGCTCAAGACAAGAAAGATAGACAATATGAATGTACAGTAAACAAGAATATTTCTTTGGAGGCAGTCTTATAGCCCAGATAGGAGTGTTTGAAGGATTGTTAAGAAAGTAGAAATAATTCTGAAGCATCTTAAGTGAGGTCACATGATTATAGCTGTCTGGGAGGAGGATTAGGCGACGGTGCTGAAGGAACACTTGGCAATTAACTGCAGTGGTAAATAATCGAGTAAGGGCAGCTCAGCTCAAATAAACGCATTCTCAATAACTTTGTGTAGACAAACCTACAGATGGAGTTGGTCATTCTTTTTCAAGTTGGCATTCTGAGCATCACAGAAATGAATGATAGAAATTTGTTTTTCTTTGGGGACAAATTACATTTTATATTGTGCTAGATTTATTGATGTATTTTGAATAAGTGACTAAATGTCTTTCCACTTCCCATTTCCCAAATCTAATCAATTACGGAGTCCTGCAAAATATAATGTCACCCATCTGACTCCCTCCCCAACAGCCATTTGTTTCATCACCTCTGCCAATGTCCTTCATAAGCATTCATGTTAACTTTCTGCTCTATTATTGCGACCTCTGAACTAAGTTTCCTCATAATTACTTTATACTTCACATCCCCACCAGAGTTATATTCTAAGTAATCTGGATGGTATTATAATCTATCATTAAACTACACAGTGACTTCTTATTATATCTTTTTCTTTTCAGTTTTCTATCATACTATATCCTGGCAAACTCTCATCATCCAGCCGAAAACAACTCCCCTTACAGTTCCCTGAATATATCAATACTATATATTTACATTTATATTTTACTTTGAATATTCGGTTGTTTTCTCATTCTAAAGAGTATTTTCTTCTCCTCTTATCACATATTATCTCACATCTCAAATGCCATTTCTTCAGTATGTTGGGTCAGTTCTCCCAGACCCAGCTGGTCAGTCTTCCACTTGAATCCCTGTAGTTGCTCACTGCCATTTGTTAGAGTCATCATCTTGTCAAAGCCCCTCTGACTAAAAGTCCTGTTGCCTACAAGGCACTGTTAGGTTTCTTGGGGCTTTCATGATTGATACAGGGTTTTGTTGTTGTTGTTGTTGTTGTTGTTGTTGTTGTTTTTTCCAGAACAGAAAATCTACAAAAGTTTTTTTTTGTTTTGTTTATAAATTGATATAAAGTGGCCTCAAATTGTTTATGTACCTGAATGAAGAGACAATATATATTTTTGACTTCTGCTATATCCCCAAAGAAGCATAGTGAGTGGCTCATTAGAAGCCATCTGTAAATATTTAGTGAATGAATAACCCGTATTTCCTAATGAGAGTGTACCAATTAAATTGGTGGGAAATCAAAAACAATGATCTAGTATCCCCTAAAGGGTATAGAAAACCAAGGAATCATGCGTTATTTATATCTGACTGAAAATAAATTTTCAAAATTAATAAATACTACGTTCATTCAAAATGTATATCCTAGAATTTATCCTGTGTAAGTTGTATTCATTTTTTTAAATTAAAATATATTGGGGTGACACTGGGTAGTAAAATTACATAGGTTTCAAGTGTACAATTCTGTAACACATCATCTATATGTCAAGTTGTATTCATTTTCATCATTTATCTGTTTTATTGTTTTTGAAAAACGACATTCAAGTGCATTTGAATAATAAGATTTCACAAAATAGTTTTTAATATTCTCTTAAGCTCACCATAGCTAATCATTAAAAGAATGATTTTTTGTTCTTTTTTTTTCTCATAGATAAAACATATCTGTATTACTGGCTGGGTGTAATGCAAGGAAGGGACAAAGATGAAAAGGAAACATGTTCCTTTTTTGGTCATAATATCACTCCTCAGCTTATCAAAAAACCACCTGTTCCTGTCACAGCTTATTCCAGGTAAGTGCCATGCATTTGTTTCATTGAATCTTTACCAGTATTTCTTCTTTGTTTTAAAATAATTTTTTATTGTGTGTGTTTCAAATCAAATCTGTTCATTTCGTCGGAACGTGTAAGTCTGTGTGAATGATTTCTTGCGTATGTGTGCTAATAAGTTTCAAGGATCAAATATTATCCTTAATTATAGAGCAGTTTATTAATTCCCTAGAGAAGCTGAGAAAATTCAGAAAAACTCAATGTTATTGAAACATGTAAGAAGTTATTACTAAGTGAGTTAGAGTGGGGAAAGAAGGATTAGAGCTGGGAAGAAATGTGCAACACAAAAAGAATAGCAACATCACAACGTGAGTTAGTACCATAGAAAATGAACATAAAAAAATGTACGATCTTTAAAACTGAAATTTCTTTAGAGTAGCAACATGTTAATTAACAGGCTGAACAGTGTTAGAATAAAAATGCAACATGCTGATGTGTAGTTGCTATAGTTACTATTGTTTTTGGTAAAGTTGGAAACCTGTTTCCTTGAAATCATCATTTTATTATGGTGTTAAATAACATTGCTATGAAAAGCTTGACTTAAGCTCTTTTATAGGAAATTGCTTAAACTCAATATGATGGTAGAGGAAAAGGGAAAAATACACTGATTCACTCATCAAAATATCATTTCAACTTTCCTCTTAAATAAAACTATGGGAACAAATTGTTGTTATTTGGATATATTTAATGGTTCATCATAATTTAGCCAAGTTATTCATGAAAGAATGGCATATGGTGTTTTGTTTAACCAAACTGTAAGCTTGACTTTTATTTAGTTTATTGTTACATTTATTTTAATGTACAGCAACTAAGTATAACTTGTCATGTGTATCTACACACCAGTCAGGAGGCTTGATATTTTTTTTTTTCCCCTGCAAGGTTAAGATTGACACTTTGACCTAGAAGATAAGGGAGTTTTGAAAAAAACAAAAGGATTGATATCTGCTAAAAACATTTCTCTAGGGTGGAAGTATACAGAAAATTCAGTCTGTTGTAGTAAAGTTCGTTTAGCGACTTTGTATTGACTTAGGTTAACATATTGTCAACACTCCAAGTATTTGTTACCTATTCCTACATTCCCTTACCTTGCCACTACTCTGTTGAGTATTGATTAAAATTAGTGAATGAACCAAATATCATAAAATGACAATACTAAAAAAATGTTATGCTCTGTAGAAGTACATGAAAAATGTAAATTTAAGTACAAAGTAATTCATCATCTTTCAAATTGTCAGGATAAAGAGGACATTTACATGAAAATGTTTTGAAAATTATGATGTATATACATATATATCAGATAGATAGATAGATATCAGATATATATCAGATGGATAGATATAGAGATACAGAGATAACAGCTTAGGCATAATTGTTACCAATTAGGTGGAAACTATAGCAGTTTAAGTTAATAACTGCTCCAGGTCAGCAGATTTAATCAGGTAATTAGATCTCAAAATGCTAAAGTGTGGTATGAATCATCTTTATCTGGATATCTAGAAGAGGGAATACATTCATGAATGTATGTGGTTGTGGGGATGGGTGTAAGGTTTATCCATGGAATACAAAGTTACCATTTCATTCAAGAAGAATGAAAGGTAAGGTTTATCTATGGACCATAAAGATGCCTTTTTTTCAAGAAGAATTAAAGTCAGGTTTGTAAAATTTATCCATGGAATATAAAGGCACCTTTTAATTCAAGAATATATTGTATAATTTCAGAGAAGACAAATCAATTTAAACATTATGTCCAAAATTTGTGAAAACTCTGCAATTACTATCTTACATGAAAACATTTTTAAAACTAAAGAGAACTTAAAATACATGAATTTATTGTTCAAAATGATATGTAGATTGGTTACAAA
Organism: Rhinolophus sinicus; assembly: GCF_057876585.1. Lineage (NCBI taxonomy): Eukaryota > Metazoa > Chordata > Mammalia > Chiroptera > Rhinolophidae > Rhinolophus > Rhinolophus sinicus. Next base: position 94,074,883 of record NC_142517.1, read on the forward strand.
GGCAATCAATCGATTATCAACTAGTTTACAATGTCATACAGAACAGTGATTCAGGGTCCATATTCATATAATGCCTTAAAAAGAAATAAAGGTTCCCCAAAATGGGATGTACAAAGTTAAATGTCATTCTTGTTTAGGACCACAGAGTTCAAGAATTATTTTAAAGTAATTTGCGTGTCAAGGAAATAAGCTGTTAGCTTTCAAAAAGCACTCCTGCAGAGTGGAAGTCAATTTTCAAAACTGCCGTCATCTAAGAGAACTGGTTTCAGACTAGGGAGATTAGAAAACCTACTGAAAGGAGTCATTGGCCTCAGAATCGCCCCTCCCTCACATTAATGAAGTGAGATCTTGATTCTTTTTGTTGTTGGTGGTCTGTATTCAGTAGAGGCCTTGGACCTGGATTGAGTTTAGCACAGCTCAGAGGGAACAAATATGGCAAGATCGAATATTAGTGACTTTAAAAAACACAGTTTCTCATTCAACTGACTGACTTCCACTCTTCCCTTAAGAAAATATCTTCTTTCATCAGAAAATTATTTCAAAAGTGAGATAAATGAAGAAAAAAGTGCCTCAGGGGATAACAACAGAGCGATAAAAATAGCAGACATAAGGTAGATTATTTTGTTACCACAATAATAAAGAGGTTTTCAGTCAAGCTGTGAATTGGTTACTTGGTGTAATTAAATATTATAAGATCATTTGAATATAATGCTGGAATGGATGGATTACCCAGCTCATGTTTTCTATTTTGTCTCCCTATATGATTCATTTTTACAATGGCTGTTATGTTTTACAATATTGTGCGTGATTGGTGTGTCAGGGTGGTGAATAGAAAATACTTGCACGTTTTAAATCAAGAAATACTACTTTTGGTAAATAGCAAGTCAGTTTTAAGAGAAGAGGAATGGGTAAGAAGTAGATTCTTGGAATGACTGAGTCTCTCTCACCATTTGAGTTCTTGCCTTTGGTGTATATAGAGCCCATTAAAACCTGCCTGTTTATTAAAAACTACTACTAGATCGTCAATTTACCTCATCCCTTATTCACATATAAAATACTCTTAAAACACAACTGTGGTGTTTCCTTGAGGCAAGCTATATCTGGGCTATGCCACATCCTTATTTAATTTGTGACAAAGGAATCTGACCGACACCTATCTTTACATTTTAAACATTTACCTCTGATTGCAACAGATGTCAGGAAGACAATGACAGACAAGTGTTAAATAATAGGTTTTAACACTACATTTCATGTATGTGGATTGAATTGAAAATGTGAAGAATATGTATGGTTTTTAAAATGTTGATTTTGAGGTGTGTGTATTGCAAGATTTTAAGTGGAAATCCACGGGGAGGGGGAAGCACACAAGATTGTATTTCTATTTGAATAAATCTGACAGCCCACTTTAAAGTTAAACGTGATTTATTTTTCCCTTTCTATTCTCTAAATGTGCAGCAACGTTGTCCTTCATTAAAGATGCAGGTGCTGACAGGGTTATTTCCTCTGCCCTGCCTCATGTCAACAAGCCTTGAGTGTGAAATTGTCTGAAATGATTTACTGCTTACCCTCCCCACCTATCCATCCACCGCCACTTCAGTGGCTTTCTCTTACATCCAAAGGAAGGTAACTGCAGGAACTAAGGGGTATCAGGTTTTGAATCAGCCAGAAAGAAATCATAAAGTTTGAAGATAATCCTCTATGTAGAATTCTACAACTAATATAAATAATACACATACAGTCTACATATATTCCTAATTTTTGTGTTTTCATTTTCACATGGCCAGCAAGCAGATTTCGAATAGATTTGAGGAATTAAGATTTTAAAATCTTTGTTATAATGAAAAAAAAAACAAAAAACCCACGAACAAAAACCCAAAACAAAAAACAAACACACGAAAAACTAAGCGTAAATTTCTGTAATTGAAAGTTGATAGAATCTTTATGCATTTTTTTTGGAATACATTATTTAATAACATTGCATATATGCATTCTACAAAGGTTTATCCACAGGAATGTTTTTCCTGTGATTATTCATGATTAGCCTCTGTGACACTTCAACCATGGGCAATGATAAGGAAAATGACTATTATTTAGAATCTATAGAAATAGCTTGTTCATAGCCAAACTTTATTTTAACTGCATTCACTATTCATAAATTAATCAATTAATTTTTAAAAAATTAAAAAGTTATATCTCTTGCATTAGAATATTTAGAGGTAACAGTACTTGAATCCAATTATGCATCCAGAGAGGCATTGCAATAAACAAAAGTGATTTGATGTTACATGCTACTTCACAAATCCATATGATTACAGAATTCTCAACATGTTTTGCATAGATTTTTTTTTTTCAGAGACTCTTTAGATGCTTATTAAAAATGAAGTTCTCAAGGGATCATGGCAGTATCATTGCAACAGAACCTGGGATTGAAACTCAGGAACCTGCAGTTTTATAAATTCCCCAAATCAATCTATTGCACAGATATTTGAGAACCACTGCTATTGATAAAGTTTAAGTTGATAAAAGAAGAAGCTGAATATGTTCAAAAGATGTTTATTCTCTAAGGAAATTTATTTATTTTTCATGAGAAAGGGAGAAAAGTATTTGAAGATAGTTGTTTCATATATTGCAAGCATTTGGGGGAGCAGATTTGAGGCCACCAGTGGTTTATCTGGGATGGCATTTTACTGATATTTCTTGCTCTTTTCATCTCATAATAATGTTTATAAACTTAAAAATATACTTGTTCACACTGGATGGAACTTATTAGCTGAAGACAAAAAGCCATTGAACTAATAAATTTATCAGTGAAAATTAACCTATATAATTAAAAATGACTTTACATAAGCCTTACTATTTCCTAATGGGTACAATTATTCCTAACTTTTTTCCAAGCCTTAATAAAGTGTTGACTCATATGTTGAGGGGCTGGGAATCTATTAGGTTGGTGCATGAGTAATTGCAGTTTTTGCAATTATTTTAACCTTTTAAACCGCAATTACCTTTGCACCAACCTAATATATCCAAATTAGAAGAATTATGTCAATGACATAATGTTTTGTAAGAAAAAGACTAAGAACCAAGGTTGCATTATGAGTTATGGGAGTTCTAGATACTTCTGCCTTCATGGGCTGCTTTCCTCCATAAAAGAATGTTAAACATTTTAATTTAATACTGTTGGCATCAACATGAATATAATCTTTTTAAAAGTTTATTTGATTCTTCCTATTTATAAAGCCTTATAGAAAGCTAGAATGACACCCTAAACTATGAAAAACAGATATTCTTTGAATGTTCCTTTTTTACCATTTAATTTTAACCAAATCATAAAGGACCTACCCATACCAAGGAAGGAAGGAAGGGGGGGGGAAGGAAGGGTAGGGTAGGGTAGGGAAGGAGGGGTAAGAAAGGCCACTCAGGAAACATCAGGAATACCAAAGTGTTACGGTGGAGGAAAGGTGGCTTTTGGTTCAAATAGGCCTCTGTTTGAACAACATCTGTGCTTTGTATTATTTGTGTTACCTAGTCACACAGGTATTAGTTGTGCTCTCTCCCTATGTCAGTTTACCTGTCAGATAGAATGTCAGAATTAGCTTGTGTTGTTTCTGTATTATTGTGCTGTTTCTGTATGTACGACATATAATAGAGATACTGAGAGGATTCTATATACAAAAATTGTTCTTACTAACATTGTTAACAATGTTATTATTATCTATAAATGGTTGTTACTGGCCTAGTCTGCACTATATCATTGTAGTAGGGCAGTAACTAACTACAAGTGCCACTGAGGGAAACAGACATGCAAGGGTGAGGTCCTGTGATAGATGCTAATCGGTGTCATTGCCAGACATCCATTCAAGCCCAGAAAAACAACTTGTGAAGGTGATGGAAAATGTCACAGAAGAGGTAAATAAGAAGACAAGAGTCTGTTTAAAAAGTTAATATCCCAATAAATTAAAAAAAAAAAAAGTTAACATTTATTAAGCACCTACTGTGAGCTAGGCACTTTCGTTTTAAGAGTTTTATCTAGATGAAAAGGGGTGAGTGGGAAAGAAAATCTCAGGTTGATGCCAAGAGACAGAGCTATGACTATAATGGGGATTATCATGACTTGTTTACTTTGATAGAAAGGAAAAGTATATTTTAAGGGATTTTTGGAGATGAGTCCAGATAGTTCAAATTTTGAAGAGCTTGTTTATACTCTAAGAACTTTTAAATGTAAATTCTGGTCAGTAGAGAGTCATTGGGAGAGTTTAAACGGGAGTAACTCAATGTGATCATTTTTTTTTAAATTGTAATTAAATGTGCTAGGTCAAACTGTTTATTTTTAATTATGAGTTCAATAAAAGTTTAACACCAACTATCACGTGGCAGTGTTGTGAGGTTGGAGGGGACAGTGTGAATGAAGACAATCTTCTTATCTTCTGTTTTTCTTTTTGTGGACAGAAAATAATAAAACCCAATCGCACATCTAATATTCTAATTACAAAACATTGTCATTATGACAAAAGAAAGAAAAAATTGGAGGTGTTTAACAATGTTAGCAATACATGAAAGAGTAAGTTGGACATAGAAATTATCTACTGAATGTTTATTGATAAATTAATAAATTAATGAAAGGAATAAGTTACAGAAAAAATTATGGCAGAGGCCTCATATGGATGGGGAAACAGAAATGGAAAAGAGACAGGTTTGAAAAATAGGATATAGAATCAGAAAAACTGGGTAATTATGGAAGTGATGGGAAAAGGAGAGAGAAGAGACAAGAATAACCTCAAAATTCATTGTTGGAGGATGGGCCAGTGGTGCCTCATTGATGAAATGAGCAGACATTGAGTGCTACACTTTCATTTGATTTAATATGTATTTATTGCTAGATGTTTACAATATGTAATTATTTTAAAATATAAAGAACAAATATATATAAGCATAACATTATAGTAAATTTTCATTTTGTTTTCAACCCAGTATTTGCTTTGTGTTTTTTGCTGGACTTAAGTTCAAAATGAATTGTGATGCTATGTAAATACATTATTCATATATATATATATATATATATATATATATATATATATATATACACACACACGCACACATGCATATATATGTGTCTATGTATATATCTTATATACATATGTGCATTATTTGATATATATAAGTATATATTTATATATAGATAGATATATGTGTGTGTGTGTGTGTGTGTGTGCATATATATGCATTATTTGCTATTGTCCCTTATATAGATATAAATACTAGTCAAATTTTTCTGGACAATTAACCAAGTTAATATTGATACCCATAAGATTAATAATGCAACCAAACTATGGAGTACATGTGTATTAAAATATCTGGTGTAAATAATTTATTTTCTTAATGTAATTGTGTTTCTCAGACTTTTCCCTCATATTTCTTTGTTGACATACACACATTTTTTATTTTTTTTAAATATTACATGTTACTTGACATGGTGATGTGATGTTGGTTTACTTTTTTTATATATTTGTGTTCGTGAGTGTTAAATGGGATTGGAAATCCCATTGATAGAAGTGTCAAGACTTGAAAGAGAACACATACGTAAAGAAACAATGAAATGTATTCCTTAATTTCTAGAGAACATGACTCAGTTGAAGATGAGAGCTTAGTTACTAGAGAATTGCCAGCTGTACTCAATTCCATGGCTCTTTATTAGCCTTGGTCTACTAATGTAAGGCTCTATGTAATTGTTTAAGTAAATGGAAACAAAATAACCAGCACAGTCAGCTCTAGACACTCAGTGGAGAAACTCCTATTTGTAATCTAACTGTAAAGCCCAGGACCATTCTGCTTTGATAATATGGCCTTTGTGATGAAAATGGCTTGAAAAACCCCATGTGCCACACTATTCGCCTAATTAAGCCATCAGAATGCATTGCGACAGTGCGCCTCATATGGAACGGTCTAAGTAATTTTTGCTCCTCTATTGCTCAGTTAATAGAAAGAGGTGCTATTCTAGATTATGACTGATAGAGGCTATATGGTACAGCTGTTGTAATTGTGCCTGAGGGTAGAGAAAGTCTTTCGCCAAAAAATTATCAGTTTGCCTGAGACACTGTCATCACCTTATTCAACTATTTTTTTCTGGATTTCCTAGTGTGCATATTTATTCTTTTTCTTACTTGCAGCTTTCCTCTCTCCATATGCCTGTGTCCTTTGTTGTATAAACAGACACAGCTTCTGACATGTTTTCATGGCAGAATTGCTTTGAAAATGATTTCCATTATTGATTTAATAATTAATAATGAAATGGGTATTTTGGACTATTAAAATACAAAGAATTTATAAATAATTCAACATGCAAAGTTCAATGCATGTAGGCTTTGTGAGTCTAAAAACTGACCTGCTCCCTCGAAAAAGAATATACTGTGTAAATTTTGAAAGAAGACCTGGCATTATATATGATATAAGAATTGACTGTCACAATGTACATATACAGAGGGTGCCAAAAAAATGTATACACATTTTAAGAAAAGAAAAAACTATTAAAATTATAAAACTTAATATATACCAATAACCAAAGAGGAATACAAGTCATGTTTGACTTCTGCAATGACAAGAGGTACTCAAAGTGTTACCATCAGCATCCAGACACTTCTGATTACAGGGAACTACTGCTTGAACAATGTTGACCAAAGTGACCACTTGTATACATCTTTTTGGCATCCCCGGTATGCGTGTATATGTATATACACATGTATAATGTTTATATATACACTTGTACACGTAGGTGTGTACACGTAGGTGTGTTTATTATATATATATATATATATATATATAAATAAAACTCTGGTTATGAAACCATTTTTTTATGTTCTTAAAAGTAAGATGAGATTTATCATCACACAAAATTTATTCCATCAGTGTCGATAGTCATTCTCTAAATACTAGGGTGATGTATCTATACAAATGACGGCATTTTTTGTTTATGAGAATTCTCTAGAAATACGTAGACCATTTTTCAATGTAAATGGTCATCGCCTTTATTTTAACGTTTGCCCTGTATAGGTTCATAGCTTGGCATGGAGTTCAATGAAAGGCACATGAGTGGCATAACCGTTACTGTAAGTTGGAGGCAGGGTCCCAACTTCTGTGTTGCTTGTCTTGTTCATGACATGTCATTGCTCATTAGGTCCTTACAACCTTGTGGCTTCAATACCTTCTTATCTCTTCAAGTGAACTTTTTTTTTCTTGTATTTTTATTTCCTAATACGACAAGAAAATTGTGGTTTTTAAACAGTTGTAGAATAGGAAGTGTTACTTCTCTTTAACAACGTATAGCTGATTTCATGTTTTTTAAATAACTTGAATCTGACCAAATATAAGGTGACAAAGATTGTAGTAAAATGCATCATTGTGTATAGCTAAGGAAAATACTAATTACCAATTAAGATAAGAAGAATGATTTAAGGACAGTTCTGTGTGATGCATTAATCAGACCAACCTTTTAATGATTGGAAGATTCTTTCATCCCTTCTGAAGCAGCAGACAAGTCCTCTTGCATGTAGTGTAGTGGGTAGCAAACAATGATTTTGAAATTTATCAAGACGCAGAAACTGTCTTCTATCTATATCTTCTTTTCTTGAGTAACCTAATTTTTGCTTTACTGAAAAGGACAGATGTGTAGGCATACCTTGCACAATAAATATTTCCGTCAATAATGTCAACTCTGCCTGAAATTTTGTTTTTAAGCCTCAAATAATAATAACATTTCCTGACAATGGAGTTATAATGGAATCATGGAAGACATTTTAAATGACAATTAAACTCAACTTGTGTGTCCCTATAATGCAGATAACTTGACTGAAATGACAATAATATGCACAGTTATGACCAAGTAATCACATCATACTAAATGAGAGTCACATTAAAACTGCCGTCTGGTTTACAGCAATTGTGAGAGGCCATCAACTGTAAGAATGCAGAGTTAGAATATGAGGGAAAAACTGTTTTGAATTGATGAAATTTGATACATGAAGGGAAACTGAGCCTGATATATTCCTTATGTTTCCTTATGTCTTATATTTTATGTAAAGGCACACCTATTCTTCTTAATAGATCACTATTTTAAAACCACACATTGGGTGAATATAAAAAATATATACTATGATAAGAATACAAAAATATATACTATACTAAGAATACAAGAATACAGGATTACAATTTATCCATTTAAAGACTTTTTTTTTCTTTCAGTTGGAGGTGTCTTTCTCAGGTTTAGAAATCTGTTCGTCAGAAAACGAAGTCTATTTAATTCAGATCTTTTTACCATCAAGATAGTTGAAATTCCTAACCAGTATACATAGTGCTTAAATGAATATAGTATTTCTTTATTATTTGGCTTTGTTTTCTTTTTTTTTTCCGTAGAACTTTCTTGGTAGAAAAAGGGAACATTCATAGATGCTGTGCTCTTTTCACGTGTTTGCTACATTCTAAATAATGTCAATTCAAAAATAAGAACTGACTTAATAATACTTTACTTTCAAAAGTATACTAAATCTTAATTATGCACAGAAAGGAATAGTTGCTATGTATTTACTAATTAAATTATGGAAATAATAAAAAGTGACTGATAATTTTTGGAAGGTAATTATGCTCCTTGATCATCATGTAACTACTATATTGATTATATTCACTGAATCAATTTGCCAATGAAGTAAAACTTATTTGATTGAATCTAATTTTGGTCATTATTCTCTCATAACTATAGCTTTATGGTATTTGCCACCAAAGAACTTTTGTGGTAAAACTGCTTCCCTTCATAGGAAGCTATCACCCAGTTTATGTATCATTTTGCCGTCCCACCAGCAATGAATGAAAGTTCCTGCTGTGCCACATTCTTGCCAGCTTTTGGCACTGTCAGTGATTTCCATTTTAGCCCTCCTGGTAGGTGTACAGTGAACTTTCATTGTCGTTTGCAGATCCAGTTCTCTAGAAACATGGTATTGAGTGTCTTTTCATATGCTTATTTTCCATTTGCCTTTCTTCTTTGGTGAGGAGGTATGTTCAGATCTCTTACCCAGTTTTTAATTGGGTTGTTAGTTTTTTGTTGTTGTTGTTGAGTGTAAGACTTCTTTGTATATGTTTGGATTTGCATCCTTTATCATATATAGTCCAAATATTTTATTTCAGTCTGTCACTTATCTATTCATTCTTTAATAGTGTCTTTTGCAGAGCGGAAATTTTTAATTTTAATAAAGTTTAACTTGTCAAATATTTTTCTTTTATAGATCGCGCTTTTGAGGTTGTATCTAAAATCTCATTACCAAACCCAAGGTCACCTAGATTTTCTCCTAAGATCTTTTAAATATGTAACATCATCCTCATTACTTAAGAAACTTTAAATATTTGGAATAATTAGTCCCCTTCAGCTTAAAGAAATGATATTGGAAATAATATATTTTGTAGCACTGATATATGAAATCAGAATCAAATGTGAAAATGGTAATATTAAATCATTTTTGTGAATGTTAACCATAAAGTCATTATGTACATTGCACGATAATTAGATATGATTATCTAACCACAAAAGGAAATTTTGGCATCTTAAAATACTACATGCAGCTGCAAACAGGACAAATAAAATTAAGATAGTAAAGGGAGACCAAAGACAATTTATGTTAAAAGGAAAGATAATTGTTTAAGAAACCAGTGTTTTACTAGCGATAAGAGGACCAACTCAGAAGTGTGAGTTGGGTGCAGCAAATTCATGTGGGTCAAGTGTGTGATGTGTTCTGGGCATACATACAGCAGCCCCACACAGTCTAGGAAGGTCTGAAAGTTGATTTCTAATGATCACAAGGTAAGTGGTTTATTGAAGTTTCAATCATAAGGTTTAGAATTAATCTATCACTTTACTTTCTTAGTATTTATGTCATGCTGCTGCTTTCAAGATTAGCTACTTTTTTGTTTCATTTCATTTGTGTAAGCTTTTATTAAGTGTGTATAGGAATCAGCCATTTTAAAAGATTTACAGCAAAAAACTGGACAATATTAATGAAAATCATTGGCTTTAGCATTAAACTTATTTGGGTTCTGTAGGAAATGTGTGAACTTGGAACTCTCACATGGGTTTTGTGGTTTGTTTGCTTGTTTTTTTTGTTTTTGTTTTCTTAAGGAGATAATCTTTACTTTGTGGTGTAAGTGTGAAGATTACATAAAAACTATAAAGCATCTAATACAGTGTCTCATCTATGGAAGGCACTCAATGAATAGTAGCCTCTAATATTTGAAAAACATGTGTTGCTAGTGAGTTTTTGGGAATATGAAGGGGACAGGAAATATGCCGATGAGTGAAAGTTATCAGGTAGTTTTGAGCCCACTTAAGGAAGTCCATGACTGAAACCAAGAATGTTTGTAAAGGAGAGTTGTTCCAGATTCACGGAGGAGTTAGAAGAGAAAACACCATGGCATAAAAGAGATGGATTTTAATGTGGATAATGGATGTGAGAATTAATAGTTACCTTTTCAGAATAGTAAATGTTACACAGCGCTTTGAACCTCTCTCAGAAGTCCCAACTGACTATTCGATGTGTAATGTAAACACAGAATTTTATAAGCAGAAAATATTAAGCAGTATAGAAATGTGACAGTTTGTTATGACAACAGATGTGACACAACTTCACTACAACCTAAACCAAGGAAAGGAATGCAAATTTAATAGAATATGTAAGAATTTGCTTTGTAAATGTGTAACAGAGTTAAGTCACAACTGTTACTGCTTCTCAATGACATAATACTTCAGGGCAAACAAGGAATACATGTGATGGTTGTGAATGCTTTTAACAAACACTGTGACATATATGTAGACTAGAGTGATGATTTTGTTATTATTACTGGATTGTTTGGCTTGATGACTATTTTACACCTCTCAAATATGTCACTGAAAATTTCCAAAGCATGCCATGAAACAATCAGAAAGATGTCCCGCAAGTTAACATTTATTTTCTCAGGCATTTTGGTGTTAGAAAGACTTCCATATTTTTGTACTGCTTTGTTTCTCTGCATTTCCTTTTTAAAAAAACACACAGACAGTATATACTGATTGCAGAAAATACTTGAAAATCAGTAGTCTAAAGAAACTGGGAAAACAAATAATAAAACATTGAAATGTTGACTAGAATTCGCCACAGAAAAGTTTAGTCAGTTGTTGCCTGGTAGATATAAGTCTTGTTTTATCTTGTCTATTTATTAATGTGTACCTGTTTATGTTTGTGTTTAGTCCATTGTGACTTTGGGGAAAGTTCAACTATTGAAATAAAGTTTGATTAAACTTTATGGTAGTATATCTTACTTCACTTTGATTTCAACAGATGAAGGAAAAATCTATCGTTTATGAAATTTTCATAAAGTTTATTCAGTTAAATTTATTCTGTGGTAGACCTGGGTGGGATAAGTTGATATAAAAGTTACAGATCCAACAATCTCAAATAAAATATTAATAGAAAGGAGCAAAACATGGCATTAGAGGAATATATATACATATATATGTATGATTAAATTAGTTAATAAAAAGTAAAAGTAGAGATTACTACAATAATTGTTTGATAGGTAGAATTGCTACTGACAATTAGATTTTTATAACACTATTAGTTATGAGAATTAGATAATAAATTCATACAATTTAACTGAATAATGCCTAAGAAAAAGAAGAAAATTAAAATTTAAGATGAAAGTATGATTATGAATTAGAACAGTTGGTTAAAAGTACTGGAGTCATCAAATTTCAATAAAGACTGAAAAAAAAAAAAGGGGGTGGTGCACAAAACACCAAAATAGATTGTAACATGGACAAACGGAATGTATCTAAGTGCATGAGTAAATTGGAAAATTAGAATTCATGAGATCAGAGCGATCAATTCAGTTAAAATACAGAAAATGTTATATTAAAATTATGGAGCATTGACCCTAGACATGTCTGACAGAGTCAGAAATATGTCATTATTTTCTATGAATACATCACAATGCATGAGAAGTCAAGTCACGTGACAACAAAATTTATGAGACTTGATTGACATAACCACCCTAAAAAAAGAAAAAGACAAGATAATTAAAAACTCTTATCTATTGTACCCTTCTTTTAGAACAGGAGATCTGTGGACAAAGTGGAAGCAAGCAACGATATGTTTGGTTTCCCGTGGATAGTCTCATTTTGGGCTTAGTGTCCCTTCATTTTATATATATATATATATATATATTTGTGTATATATATATTCATATATATTTTAATTAATTTATATATATGTATTACATATATAATATATGATATGTATTATATTATGTATACACATATATATGTGTATATATATATATATATATAAATATAAATATTCACTATAGGTAAACCAAACAAAGCCAAATTCCATTGCATATTTGGACAATATGTTGTGCTTTATCTGGTCTTTATTCAATGGACCTTACTATATGATATGTGTTTAATTATTGTATCTTGGATTTTTGATTGATTAAAAGATATATTTTGGCAATTATTTATTGGGGATTTAAAATAATTTTAATGAGTTGACTAACAGATTATTTGGGGGCACTTCAGAAATGAAACAATAACTATTTTAAATGGAAGATGAAAGCTAAATCTGATTCAATATGTTAGTAATTTGTCATGTTCTTTAAGCCAACAATAATTTCATATTTATAATTTAATTAAGGGGAGATTTTGTGAAATTTTTTCATAGGATTTTTCATGAGTAATCTATCTTTACTGTTATAGTGTTTAGCCAGTGGTAATTGAGGATACATTTTTATAAACAAACTTTAACAAATTAATAATAAATATAAAGAATGCAGTATATCTAGTTTGCTTAGTCTTTAATTTCTGGGTAACAAATAGTAGTTTTATAATAAATGGATACCATTCATTGAACATTCCCTATTTGCTCTTCTCTGCACTGATTTCATTTAATCTTTGAAAAGTCTTTATGAAAGAAGAATTATTTATATTTAACAATTAGCAGAGCCAAGATTTGAAACCCCCTGGGATTGTCTGAATCAAAACCCATGGTGATATTACCCATTCCATGCCAGTCCATTGTGCCATCTTGCTATATGTAAGATAGGATCTTCCTAATGTGTTTGTTAGGTATATCTGATTTCAGGTAGGATACAACATGGTCTATATAGTATATTAGAAAAGTCAAAAGGTGAAAGCCTCCATAGAATAAATGCATCTCTTGCCTGTCAGGAAAATAAAAAATCATGTTCCAAGTTTTTAACCAAATTTTCTTAATTGGGTTTTTCTTGCTTAAGAAGCCTACTTTTGTGTTTCTAACTTTTATACTTTTGTTTAACACTTCTTTCTTAGTTTGATAATGGATATTATAATTGAGTATATCATCTACACATGCCATAAAATACTTTAGGATTGTTTTAAGATTGCATTTTATTATTTCAGAATGCCATGCTTTTCCCCTTTGATGCCGTATCATAATTTACCTTTTAAAAAAAGGTAAACATAATTTTAGCTAAAATTTTATAAAGGGATATGAAGTTTTTATTAGAAATATTTTCATTAGCTAATCATGTATTTTCTTACTCTTTTTTCAAAGTTTAACCATAGCAATATCAAGATATCTATCATACAGTTATAACTTAACATTTCTAGAATTATATGTTATGAATATTTAGTTCATTATTTATAATTATATGAATCATATTAACATGTCTCATCTAATCAGAAAAGTGTGTTATAAGTGTATTAAAATACACATACTGACAGACAGAAGATTTTTCATTGAATGTTGAATATTTAGTCTTTTGAGGTTTCACTTTATTTCTAATAAAGCTTTTTTAACATCCAAAAACGATATTTGACTTTTTTTGTAAATCATGTTCTCTTTTACCAAGAATGATTTTAAAATAAGAATAGCATGTTTCATGTTACAATTTTACTTCCATGTTAAAATATGTGTGTGTGGGTTTTTTTAATTCCACCTAATTTTTTTCCTTGATCTGCAAATTTGCATTCAGTCATTTGATCTCTGGTAACAATATAAAAGGCTCAGAAAAACTATGTTACATTTGGAAAGCCTAGAAAAATACTCTGCATAATTTTCCAGAATATTCAACGATTGTCTGCAGTATCATAGTGTTTTTACCAGAAGTAAGTTAAATAGACTTTCCTTCCCCTGAGGGTTAATGTTTGAGCATATATCACATAGACATGTGTATTAATTATAATGTCAAGCAGCCTACTGTGTAATGAAGCAATTTAAACTTAAATTTGCACTTAATGAAAACAGGTAGGGAGCATTTATATCACTTTATTTTCTGAAAACTAAATGCCATTCTTTTAATTTTCACAAATATTTTCCAATCAACTGTTCCCTTTATTTTCACATTTTTTAGGAAACTGTTCTCTTTTATAAATTTGCTAGTTGAATTTGAATCATACTAACTGGTGTATGTAAAGTTTGAATTTGTTAGCTTTGTTTTCCCGTGATTTGAAAAAAAATTCTAAATACTTTTAACTTCCTACATGTGTTATCAAAGACTGACAATATAGTTAATATTATATTTATAGGGTATGGCCCCCAAATAAGTTATTACATGATTTGAGCTCAACACTATATTTTATTTCAATGTCTGTTTTTTAGTGACTTGGGTTTCATCTGGAGCCCTAGATATGCAATGGCTTTGCCCTGGAATTACTTTTGGCCTTTGGAAGGTCACTGGTTTACAAGTTATTACGTCTCATAAATTGATCTAATCTTCTGAATAATGGCTGGACATGCTGATGATCAATATTTTATTGCTCCTACATCCTAAAACACACCATGAATTACTGTCAAAATCGTTATCTCCCAGGAAAGCAGACACAACAGTAATATACATGTGATATTACTCCTCAGATTGTGGTACTGTTTATGAAACAAGAGTCTGCATGAATGATTTTATTTCAGCACTATTGTAATCCTCCGTTACTTATAGCTAGAAATGCCACTGACAGATATCACTCAGTCCTATTCAAGGCCAGAGAAATAACTCATTATGGTTTTACACTGCAATACTCAAGTCTAAATTTTCCTTTGAATCAAATTATTCTAAAGATGAATCACTTTATTACATTTTCAAAGGATAATGTTAATTAAATATAGTGTAATTTTAGAATGAAAGGTACAACTGATACTAATTTATATTAAGGAATATCATAAATTAACATAAAACAAGTTTTGATTCTGACTATAATTATTTTATTGTTATCATGTGGTCATATTTCCTTAGTCAGAAACAAGGTGTGATGTATATTCTATGTATTTTGTCTTTCTACTACCAAATTTCAATGGTTTATTTTCACCATTTTCATAATATTTTAGTTTACTTTTGTGAGATTGTTTCCCTTATTTTTCTTTGGCTTTATACACGGATGCTCAGATCTCTCTTGGTCATATTCTCTTGTCCATGCTTCACTTGTCTGTCAGTTCCAACATTTGCTTTTTTGATGTGTATTATAACAATCAATATTTGAGTGTGTGACTGCTTCTTCTAGTAATCCAGTTTGTTAACATCATGACTGATTGAAAAATGTGAACTTTCTCTCTTGGGCAATTAAGCATGGGCATAATAATAACTGCCATCAGAAAATAGTTTTTGTTTATTATAATTCTACTTCTACTATCTTAAATTTTAATCAGTTTCCTCGTCAGGCATACACACATAAACACATACTTCAGTTATTCCATTTCCTGGAGGTAATAGGGAGTTGCTCATCTGTTTAAACCACGAATCTACTTATGCATTCATGCAGTTGAGGTGTGTGCATGCCATCATTTTTGAATTCTTCCTTAGCTTTCAATTTGTCTCAAAGAAATCCAGTACACCAAAGTTTCAGGAAGTGTCTATCCGCATAAGATTGTTCAGGTGAGTTGGTTTGTTTTTACTAATGTTTACCAGCTCTTTCATGGAATGCATCTACATATTTCATTTTGAGTTGAACTAGATTATTAAATTGTGTTTAGCATTGAGCAAAATATCGTATATATAAACATCGAAACATGTACATTTAAATGACTTAAGAGTTCATACAGCAGCTTTGAATTCTCTGTGGATAACTGAGAAAGTAATTCTTAAATAGGAGAAAAATATGACTGAAGATGATAGTGTAAATTGAATACTTATCCTATGAGAATTTTAATGGTTTAATCATTTACTTTGTCAGCATAAATATGAGAGCCTTTTAGTAGTGATTTTTATATTTGCTAGCTTGAGTTTGAACTTTTCTAAATTTATGCTACTCCCTAATTTTAAGAAAACTGCTTTAAACTTAACATTGGTTCCATTAATTTGAGATGATATACCTTTAATAAATCATCAGCAAAATAAATCAGTATGTTCAAAAGTTATTCAGGGCTTTGGACTATTTATAAAACAAGTTTTGATTCTGACTATAATTATTTTATTGTTATCATGTGGTCATATTTCCTTCATATTTCCTTCATATTGTTATCATGTGGTCATATTTCTGACTATAATTATTTTATTGTTATCATGTGGTCAAATAAATAGTCCAAAGAAATTAAACTATTTGGTTAAAATGTATGACCAAAGGGTGTCTGACTGACTAACATTCATTTCTCCTTTCATAATAACTACGTGTGTGTGTGTGTGTGTGTGTGTGTGTGTGTGTGTGTGTGTGTAGGTAAGTGTTGGGGGGACATGCCTGGTTAATAAGGAAGAATTTGAATCACCAAACACAAACTATTGGGGACAAATTAAATACCTGATACTCCATTCTTTTAAAAGAGGTACTAGCTTGTTGTAGACCACTTGTCTCCCCTCAGTGTGTTATATTGTCCAAAGAATTGAGTTAAACATTATTACATGAAAGTATAACAAAATTGTAAGTAGATTGTAAACTCCTGAGATTGTATCTGGGTTTTCTCTTTTTAAAACTCAGAGTATAAGATATTAATGTAGCATACGATATTCAAACCATTTTTTAAAAAAATATAATTCCACATTTGTGATTATTGAGAGTTTAATTTAGCACTGTGGCATGGCAAGTAATTTTAACCAGCTAGGATTTGGGCAGGGAATGATGCTACTTAAATTCTGGAAACTTTTTTCTCTCCCAGAAAAAAAGAGCATGCAGGCAGAAATATACACATTTTTGCATATGATATCAGGAGAATGAGAGATTGCCCTAACAATGATTCATGGACACAATATTAGTCAAATGATGAGTCAGAGAAAAAGCAAGAGTCAAAATTAGAAAAAAATTAAATGTCTGCTTTTTTTTTTTTTTTCCTGTAGAAAGTAGAGGAGTAAAACCTTTATGGATTAGTCAAGGCTGAAATTGAAATTCAGGCATCAACAATCACAAAATCCAACTTTTTCACTTTCTAGTTGTTTGAAGACTCAAACATGGAGAGAGATGATTTGGTCATGGTCCATTAAGACATTCAAATCAATTTTCATTTTGCCCCAACATAAGTGTACTATTTAGTTGTCCTCTACTGATTGACAAGCAATTTCCCTAGAAAATGATTTATCTTTGTGTTAATTTTTAATGCATGCTTTCCAGGTTTGTTTTTTTGTTTAACTGCAGATTTACTGGTTTTCTTTTAAAAGCAGTAACAATAACATTTGAATTGACTGTCTACTTTCCAAAGTATATTATGTTTACAGATATAAAGATATTTACACATGTAAAGATATATGTAAATATCATAAAGATATTTACAGATACAAAGATATAAATATTGCTGATACTTCATGATATAAAGAATCACCCTTAATGTTCATTGAGTCAAACCTTACATTTACATATTTTCATTACCTATGAGGTCATGGGCCACTTAATTTTTAAAATATGGTTAAGTAGACTTGGTAAGGACAAAGGTCACAATTTTTTAGGAAGAAATATGTAATCAATTTCTGTATTTAAAAATTCAAAATGAAACACCTTGGAGGGAAGTGCAACAAATGCCTTTATCCTAGCTTCTCAGCAAGTTATAATAATTTATGGACTTAATGAAAATAATTTAAATCAAAGCAGGACCAATATAACCTCTTTAGTTTGTCAATGTGTTTTAAAGTGGCAACAACATCAGTAATCAAATCACTCATTCAGTGATACTGTGTTTAAAGAAAATACCATATGGTACAGTTAATTTTTCAATATTCAGACATTCCAAGTTAGTGATGAGAAAGAAGTAAATAGGTGATATTACCTGGAATATTTTGGATAATGGATAAAGTTAATAGTTAATAGTTAATAGCAGGAAGGAAATATGGATATTAGCCATGTGGATAGACAACAAAAATATAGTATTTCAGCTTCTGCTGAGCAAAATGGAATATATTGACATTTTAGAAGGCCCTAATAAGTTATGCATATCACTGTTTTCTTTTTTAAACAATCCTGGATGACTGAGTTTCTATTACCATTTTCTTTAAATGTTCCATAATTAAAAATGACTATGACTATGTTCCAAATATAACTGTAGTATACTCTCCTGGATTTTGTGCCATCTAAATACTTATTTATATCAAGATTCAATAGTTCTTTTGATGATGGTTTCTGCTGTAGTGTTTTCAGATCATTGTCAACCTGTTGAAACCAATAGTTTTTTGTTTTTTGTTTTTTTCAATTTATCACAGCCAATTAAATCTAGATCTGGCAAATATATTTACTAGGTTAGTTTTATTAGTAAAACAGATATAATTGAACTTAAAAACTGATACAAATTATCATTTCTTCGTTTTCTTATTTATCTGCTTATTTTTCCCCAAAAAGCATACTTGTTAAGGTCTACTGTGATATACATGATGTTACATCGTTAGACTTAAAATTAAGTTTATTATGATCGAAGTTGAATGAAATTACCTAATTAGATTGCATTGGATCTTATTGGATCTTTCCAAAATGCAGATGATATTCCATTAATTAATTAATGCAATTAATGTTTTTGTAGTTGATGCCAACTCCATGATTAAAGTTCATGGTTAGCTATAGGAATTCATTTTGATTGCCATTCATATAAAAAAATAGGGGGGTTAAGTCCATTGATATGTACCTAATAGTTCATTTTAACAATTTCAATTGAAATTTATGTTAGCGTTACCGTTATCTATAGGAATTCATTTTGATTGCCATTCATATAACAAAATTAACATTACGGGGATTGAGTTCAAATGTACCTGATGATCCATTTTAGCAACTTCAATTAAAATTTATGTTAGCATTTTACTAGTCTACTCCTTTCCACCGTTACTAAAAATTTACTGAAAAAACTTGAAGGAAACTTGTAATGGGTAATGAATTCTATCTCATGGGCTTTGCTTGCATCAGAAACATTATTAAGGCATTATTTTTTTATATACAAAACTAACATTGCTTGATAAATGAACTGCAATTTAAAAGGGTGAAATATTTAAATAGTTTACTAATTTGTTAATGTTAAGTTATTGAACATTAGACAGTATATTTTTAGCGAATTAGCTCTCTTATACACCATGTGTTTCTTTCCAAAAAAAAAAAAAAAAAGAGCAAGGAAACTTTCTTGCAAAGACCTCATAATGCACATTCTCTGAAATCACATATTAGAAATTCACAAACTATAACAAAGAATTTTGATACAATCTTTGCAAATTCATCATTTAATTTACCAACATTAAATATATAAAAGATCATCTTGGTGATAAATTTGTGTTTGACTTTGGCCTTCCATACTCCATTACATACTTTTCTTTGGCTGAAATCTTCTGACAAACAGAAATTTATGGTGGAAATGACCTCTCAACTTTATTTATGAAACCAGTCACAGAACACCACAGTAGATCACAGAATGACATATGATTACTGTTTCCTGAAATAGGTACAGTATCATGCAGTGCAGTGAACCATGCTTGATGCTGAAAATCCACATGCTCTGGACTACACCACGGACAGCCCCCACAGTTAGGTAGTAAAGGGAAATTTGGCAGAGCCAGTTAACCCCCAAAATCCTGGAGCTTCACTAGAAGTATACTTTTTAACATTAAAAAAAAAATGCAGAAAAAAAATTTTTTTTTTTCAATTTTGCTTTATTCCTTTTGGTGATTCAACTTGCTTTTTTCTAATAACAATTTTCCACTTACACAATTTGCTTACTATGGAATTGAAGTCTTCGCAAGCTCTTATACACTTTCATTATTTTTTTCTATTTCACTATTTATAGATGACATGCCACTACATAATTTTGATTTCACAATTTAGTATTAATTTCCTAAGATCCATATTACAGAATAAATTTCCATAAAGTAAATCTTAATTTTGGGAATGTCATGTTAAAATAAACCTAGTTCTATTTGTTATGAATTTGATAATGAAAAGTTGAATATTTCAACTAATGTTTATGGCAGGAAGGAATAATAAATGTCATCAAATCACTTTAAGTTCTAGTCTTTTGTAAAAATTAAATGGAAGCTTACCTCATATAATTTACTTGACATGAGGTAGTTTTACATAAAATTGCACAAATTTAGCCTTTTGATATACTGTCAGTATACGAAATTTAAGTAATTTATATCATGATCTGAAGTACTTCATTTTCTATAATGAATCTTTTAGGTTTTATAATCAATTTCCAAATCACAGTTTCTTATTGGATTTTTTAACAGATTATTACTGATGACTATGGCTATCCCCCATATTCATTAGTTTTCACAGTATTTAGAGAGAGTCTATGCCAAGTCTAGCTTTTTTTTTTTTAAATAAAGATAGTACAAAGTGATGTGGCATAAGCACACTTATCACCAAATTGACCTTTCAATGCCAAAAGAATATATTACTAGTAACAAAGATATAAGCAATAAAACTGAAAAAAAAATGAGAAGTGGTAGACATAAAGGGATGGGTTTGCTTTTTTCTGGTATGTCTGATTACATTACATCATTTATAGTTGAAGTTCATCTCTTTTCCTTAGAAATCATGATCTAATCATATACATCATTTTCATGAAACTTAATCCATGGTGCCAATTTTGTACTTTTCAGCATCAGGTTTGTATGCTACAAGTAGAAGGTAACTAAAATGAAACACAATTATCAGTACCAAAAAGAAAACGATATGAAATATCAGGCACAGTGTGTTTGCTCATAGGTGATCACACTCTGACACTAAGTATCATAATTCACTCTAGCCATATATGTATTCCCAGGGGAAAGTCTCTGAAACACTAGATACCACATACTGATGTAATAAATTGGATACTGGGAATGCAATCTCAAACACATTTATAACTTTGTTATTGTTAAACTGAAATTCTTCAAATATGTCAAAGTCTCTTTATTTTACTTATTCCCAATCTGCTTCACACTATCTGACTACATCAAGAAGGAAAACCCACTGGAGGGTGCTTTTGATTGTCTGTTTTTTGGTTTGATTTGGTCTTCTTTTTTTGAAATGAATAGTACCTTGTGGTAGTATGAAAACTTCAGTGAACATGTGGGGGATGTTTAACTACCACATTATATTTTTTTAAGTGAGAAATAAATGTGACAGGTTAAAAATAACCAATTTAGTAATCTTTTGAAATAGCGTGTTGTTGCTTTGATTTTAGTTGCATTTCATTACTATTTAATTAAACTGAATCTTCATTGAGTATATGTATCCCTCAACTCAGAAAATTATTTTAGGAAAAGCAAAGTGGCCAAGTAAATTGTACTTATGTTTAAGTAATGTCTTATGACAATAGTGCATGACGTAATTCATAGACTACCATATTCAGATAGAACATTTTGGCTCTGACATTTGTTATTGAACAGCCTAACAAGAAGTAGCCATTTGTCAAAGGATAGATATTAATTGCTGAGTTTATCTGTGGAGGCCATATGTATAAAGCTCTAGGTTGGGTAGTAAAGAAGTAAAGCCAGTTGTCACCAAGGGGTTATTAATTCTAGTCATATAGAAACGACATTTGTCCTCAGGAGATCAAGAAATAACCCTGAGATGACAGGAATCATCCTTTTGCTTTCTCAGTCCTCTGGCTTTTTCCTTCTCACCTCTGGCATTTTATGGCTACAGACAAATAACATTTTTTCTAAACCCAACAATGTGTCTTCTGCTACCTCCTTGCAGTCTTCCTCTAGTTATTGTTGAATTCCATGGTTATCTGTCCAAACCACTCTGTCCACAGTGCTATTCATTTGCTTCAGTCTTTCATCGTTCTTGCTTGGAATATGCAGCTATCTGCCTCTTGTCTTGTTTAACTTCAACCCATTCTCCAAACAATATCTCAGGTAGTCTTAGAAAGGTATAAATCTGATCACATTACCTTCCTGTTTAAAAATATCTGATGGCTTCTCAGAACCTTAGGGTCACAATTTACCATTCTCAGCATGGCTGCAACGTCCTTTATGGTCTGATCCATGTTTAAATCTACATCCTCACTTTTTATTCTTCCCTTCAATCCAAGCTCCAACATCAGCACATTGGTGGAAGCCCTCAAACAAACTTTATTTCTCATCTCTGAGTCTTCACATATGCTCTGCTTTCTACAGAACCATGCTCATGTCACAGGACTCAGCGCAAACCTCTCTTACTGTAGGAAGTCTCACTCCCAGCCTTATCTCTCCATTTAGGAGACCCACACTGCTGAGTGGTTTCCTTTAATACTTTGAAAACTCTTTTCTACTAATACACCTGCATTTCTTTTTTTTACTGAGGTATAATTGATATATAACATTGTGTATGTTTAAGATGTACACACGTTAATTTGATACTTTATATAGTGCAATATGATTACTACCTTAGCATTAGCAAATATCATCAGGTCACATAATTACCACTTCCTTTTTGTGGTGAGAACATTAAAGATCTAGTCTCTTAGCAACTTTTAAGTATATAATACAATATTAACTATAATCACATTCAAAACTTCTTGAGAGAAAGGGTCATTTTTTTTATTTATTTCTCAATAGGATAACAAGTACTATAGTGGAAAGTCTCAGGAAAAATTAAAAACCCAAGTCAGGAAATGGATGGGGAGAATATTGTTCCCTTCCCTAGTGGAAAAATCTTATGAGCTCTGGGAAGAAGACTGTAGCCACAATGCAAAGTCTAACAATCACCCGAAAAAGAAAATTTCAGATTGACCAGTTGAGAAGTCCTGCTGTATTACAAAAGGCCTGATATTAGTCAAATATCAGTTGGGGGGAAAAATACAGATGAAAAGTCATTGTTGAAATCATTTGGAAGCAAAACCAGAGATAGTGAATGTTGTATATACAGATCACAGTAATTATTCATATTTTTTTCTTGCATGGTCACTTAGATGACAGGCTATTAATTTGCTACCATTCACATGATATAAAAAAAAAATTGTTTTTCAAATTTTTTTCTCTTCAAAAAAGACACACAATATCCTTTGCTATTTCTTGCTGACAATGAAAGACTAAATGTGACTTGTCAATTCTAATCCCTAATCTTGGGAGATGATGGTGTGAAGAAGAGGTAGACCAGTAGGCCCAGAATTGCTGATTCACTGCCGCTACCTATTGTTGTAATTGTGGCAAATGTCTCTGAGTCCTGACATTCCTTCCCTATTGCTCCAGAAAGCCTGTATCAATCACCTGACGTGAGCAGAAAACATAAAAGGTGCTTGCTATTTCTGAACAGACAGATAGCATTCTACTTAATGTAGGTAAAGAAAGTACATTCTCATGTGAGTACTTTAGTGTATATTAATATCAGTTTGCATTTTTTACCTATCAAATGATTAATGTGAGATTTTATGGTAGTTAATTCTGTAATCAAATATGTTTTAAAACTTGCAATGGATAGGGAACATCTACTGGAAACCTTATACCGAAAACATAGATCTTGACTCTTATTTTTCACAAAATCTAGAAGAGAAGGAACAAGTGTTTCTATCTACAAATTACAGCTCACAGACTGTGGTACAACAAGAATTAACTTAGGTCTCCTGAATCCTAATCTAAAAGCATTCCACTTCATGTCCTTTCTGCCTTCTAGTGAGTTTTCATAGAAGATGTATTAAAATTCTTTTGAATGCTAGTATTTATACTATAATATGACCAACAGGTATATTAATGGTCTATGCTTGGATATGAAGTTCCTGTGTTTTGCATCAAAAAAATTTTCACTCAGGCAGGAAAATATGTTTGTAAAAATGTATTGTTTAGTTATACTAAGAAATTGCTGTGTGCTCTTTTCTTTTGCAGCTACTGTGCTAATGTAATCACATTTTATTTTAAAATTAAATTTAAGTAACTATATTATAGAGTTTTAATTTAACCCAAGACAGTGTTCATAACAGAAAAGCATGGTTATGTAATTTTGAAGCAATATTATTTTAATATACTTAATGTAGTTAAGATCTTAAAATTTAACTTTATCCCCAAGCACCAGTTTACTTAGAGATAATGTTAGAATACATTAGCTATGAATTCACTAAAATATTTCAATTGACAGAATTTTCTATTCAGGCTCATTATTATACAATAACTAAATAACAATGAATCAAGCAATAATTGGATGCTTCAATGAAGCACTCGAGGTCTGCTAAACTTCATAGATTCAAAGCATAAGCCCCACGGACTACTTATCAAAGATGAGATTTAACAGAACCATGTATACCTTCATTTGTCATGCTGTCAGTGGCTTGAGGGTTCTTGAAAGCAACTTTGCAAACCAAAAAAAAAAAAAAAAGAAAAAGAAATACTACTGTCTTCCAAGTCTAATGGGAAATATAGGCAAAGTTGCAACAAAAATATTGTTTTTAATTATGTATCTTAAGATTTCATAACCACTAACTCATATCTGAATAAACAATGCAAAGTTGAAGTGAATGAAGATGAGAGTGGATATGTACTTTTAAAATCTACATGGTTTTCTCTGTATGTACACAGATAAATAAATGGATTGGACATTGGACTGAACATTAATCAAAAAGAGCATCAAATTGTTTGATAAATTGTGCATAAAAGTACTGCTTGAAAATTAAGAGTTGCATCTATGAGTTTTGTTTCTTCACTTGTTTCTCTTGTTCCTTTGTTGTTTTCAGTTTTATATGCTACATATCAGTGAAATCATATGGTTCTCGACTTTTTCTGTCTGACTTGTTTTGCTCAGCATAATAATCTCAAGATCCGTCCATGTTTTTACAAATGGTACTATTTCATCTTTTCTAATGGAAGAATAATATTCCATTGTGTATATATACCACATCTTCTTTATCCAATCATCTATCAAAGGACATTTTTGTTGTTTCCATATCTTGGCCACCATAAATAAATCTGCAGTGAACATTGGAGCAAATATACCGTGTTTCCCTGAAAATAAGACCTAACCAGACCATTAGCTCTAATGCGTATTTTGGAGCACAAATTAAGTCCTGGTCTTATTTTAATATAAGAGCAGGTATAATATAGTATAGTATAGTATAGTATAGTATAGTATAGTATAGTATAGTATAGTATAGTGTAATATAATGCCAGGTCTTATATTAATGTTTGCTGCAAAAGACGCATTTGAGCTGATGGTCCAGCTAGGACTTATTTTCAGGGAAACATGGTATCTTTACAGATAAATGTTTTCAGATTTTTTTGGGTAGACACCCAGGAGAGAGATGAAGAAACAAAAACTTGTAGACACAGACAATAGTTTAGTGGTTACCAGAGGGGAATGGGGAAGAGGGATAGTAGATGAAGGTAAAAGGGATCAAATATATGGTGATGGAAGGAGAATTGACTCTGGGTGGTGAACACACAATGTGATACATAAATGATGTATTACAGAATTGTACACCTGAAACCTATGTAACTTTACTAACAATTATCACCCCAATAAACTTAAAAAAAAAAAAAAAGAAAATTAAGAGTTGCTTTATTTAGTTAAATATCTTCTGACATTAAGATCTTTTTTTCACATTTCAGAATATAAAATTTTCAGAATATAATACATATTTTTAGAATAAAATATTCCTGGAATAAAATATTCCCATTAAAAATTAGTGTTCCTTTATTTAATTATTAAAATTTAAATTACAGTTGAAGCTGAAATTCCTTGACCAAAGTTATTAAATATCGCACAGATATGATAACAGGTTTCAAGGCAGGCAAAAACTCTACAGAGTTTTAAATTTCTTTTTATAGAATAAAATAACTTTAATTCAACTATGGGAATCTCACTAAAATGAATGGAAATATATCATTGAAATTCTTTAAGCTAAAAACCATAGACAGTGATTAAAGAGTTACAAGAGTGGTTAAGTGGGAAAAAAAGAGTTTGCATGAAAAGAGACTAATTTTCTATAAAAGACAAAGAAAACTAAAAGTCCATAAAGTATAATAAACAACTCCTTCTTCAAAAAAATAAAAATATTGCATTGAGTATAGTTGTGGAAGAGAAAGTTGTGAAATGTTATTTTGTATAGAGCAAAGTGAGAAGCTGATTATTAATTTTCTGGAATTTAAAATATCCCTTCTAAATTTGATTCATTAAAGTGTGAATAATCTGACATAAAAACTATCGACAGAAATGGGAAGTAACCTTCCATTTAGTGACAAGAATGGCAGTGTTTTACTTTTTTTCATAATATATATATATATATATATATATATATATATATATATATATATAATTATGTATGTGTACATACATATATGGGATAAAATATTTTGTAAAAGCCTACTGAATTAGTGAATAAATAGATGAATACAACTTAGTTTATTGGCGCATGTTATAAAAATAACTATCTTCTCTTTTGACTCTGTGGATTGCATACAATTTTATGCAAGATGGTGGATGGGAATCACATTTGACTATGGTTGAGGAGACTTACATTTGAGTCCTAACTGCCAGTAACTGGAAAACCAGTGAATCCTCTATGATGCTTATTTTTTAATCATCAAAGTAAAAATGTTGAACAACTAGATGTTTTATTTATACATTTTCATCAAATCTAAGACACATTTTTTTTCACATGTTAACATTTCTGAAGTCAGATGACTTTTACAATCAAATTTGGCAGTATTGATTTGGGGGAGGGCTACCTATGATCATTTAGATTAGATGAAATATGATATTTAAAAACTCCTACTGAAGTTCTCTGATTCCATACATTCAGGAAATAAAAGATAAAGGATTCAGGTGTGGATCACAATACTGAAAGACAATTTGCTATGTAATTTTATGAAGGCAAATGTAGCATCATCTTGCATGAATCCACTAAAGAACCAGATTAATTCTTAAAGAATCATATAACAAAGAAGCCACATATTTTTATCTGCTTCAACACACATGATAAATCAAATTAGCATGCATAGTACACTCCACTGAATGTACCCATTGATTGGATAAATTGCAGGTTATACGAAATTCCTGGTATATTAGCTTTTATAACATCACTATTCTGTCACTCAAGATAGCATAATGGAACAGATTTTGTTCAGAGAGTTGTAATTTGGTGTTGGTTAGGTTATTTTACTAAGGAAATTCTTCAGGTTATATGAAATATTTAAGGTTTTACTGGAAAAAACAAAACAAAATAAACAATAGCAATAAAGAAGACCAGAATTTTAACTATGTAATCAAGCTTGACAGAAAGCCAGAAAAAGCCCTGTAACAAAGCAGGAATCTCAGTTCCTATCGGTCACAGACCTACTGAAAATTAAGCTCTGAATGGGAGATCTGTCAGGTCCAACATCGTTTACCTCTCTGCCAGAATTTCATTCACTTTTATTCTTCTGCACCATTAATGTAAATCAGCAAATTCTCTGTTTGTTTTTTCTGTGTCTTTTTGTCGCTTCTCCCCTTACCAGCTAATGGACTCTATATTTCACATTGGAACTTAATAGAAATAGTCTAACTAGCTTACTCATTATTGTTCCTGTAGTTCGACAGCACAGCAGTCAGTTATTGGTTCAAATACCTTCGGCCAGGCAATCAGGAACGCAGCCATCCTGGGTATTTCTCCCAACCAAAGGTCTGAGCTTGGCAAGCATTCTGAGATTAGATCAAATGATATTGAGACGATATGAGGAGTAATGTCAAATACTGTCTAATATATATTTTAAAAATATGTAAAACACAGCAAATGACAGTATATTAAATCTAATTAAAAACAAATTACCTCTCTTAAAACTGAACATAAAACCCCAGTGACTAAAAGTCTTCATAGCACACAATAACAGTGTCTTCATTTTCTTTTTCCATTTTCACTCCAATGCATAGGATCAATTTACCTCAGCATTTTATTAACCCCATATTCAGTCATTCCCTGCATGAGGCCAATTATAAGGTTAATATCTTATATTTTTGAAGAAATATGTATCTTTAATATGCCAGGCTAATTGTTAGAGTTTCCAGTCTTTCTTCTCTAAGTTATTTCTTCCAGTAAGTCCTTAGTTAGGCATCCATTGCTCTACTTTACAGTCAGAATTGTGAAGTTCAATGTTTAAGGGGCTTATCTAGATCTCCGAGATGGTTGAAATGTGTATCTGGCTTCAACTGCAATGCTCTTTCCATTATATCAACAACCTACCCAAATCTTTTCTTTCCCTGCTCTTTGGCCTTATGAATAAATTAATTCTTCTTACTGAGTCATTCCATTTTTTCTAGAGCCTTGCTCAACATATCTTTTCAAAGTTAACTTTTACCATGCATCTTAAGTTTTGGGCATGGATACACAAGATTAATATAGGTACCATGTCTTTCTCTTTCCATGATTTTGTCCAGGCCACTTCCACTGCTTGGGATAAGCTTCTGCACATTTCTTTAAGTATACATTTTAACCATCCTTTCATATACTGCTCAAATGTAACATTCTCTCCAATCCCTCTTGTTTTGTTATGACCAGGTAGTAATATTTCTTTATTTGCAGTTCTAAAACATTGTATATGTACAATACTTATGCTTCTTAATACTATATTATTTAGAAAAATATATATATTATAATTATAAGTTCTCACCTATTGAATTGTAAGCAATTTGATTACCAGTATTATTCCTACTTTCTAGGTCCTATGATATCTAGCTCAGTATCATAATATTGCACAGAACTGATAAATTGCATAGAACTATGGGATAGAAAATGCATTTTCTGAAATTAAATGTATGTATTGAGACATTTTGAGCTAACGATATCCTAGATTATTTAATTTTCTAAAGTGGAGATTAGAGTGAAACTAATTTTAAAATCTATTGATAGAAAATGACTCATAACCATTATTATTATTTATCAATGCAACCAAAAAAGCTAAAAGACACTGAGTTTATGGATTTCTCACTTATTGGTTCACTGTGTATCAGCTTAACATAACATTTTATAATGAGTGATGGGAAATCAATCCTTTTTTTTGCTTTGCAATTTCACACAGTAAGAACTAATTTATATTAAAGTAGCAGAAAAGCAACATCTTTGGCCTTTCTCAACACAGAAAAAAGAACAATAATTACTGTGCCTATATCATAGATGAGCTCTGCATTGTTTGAGATATTTATTGGAATTAATATTATAATATGTAAAATTAGGTTGACACTTTATATTATTAGGAAGTTGTAGTTCTTTAATTTTTAACACTTAAAGGAAACCACCCTTTCAAATTTAATGGTATTTAGTAATGACGTAAGATTTAATAAAATTTTGAATAATTACTTTCTTATTGAAGACCCTATTTACATCATCAATTGTACTGTTCAAAAGATGACATTTGGTGCGTATCTGATACACGACGTTTTGTGACCACAGAGTTAAAAAGCTTTCCTTATGTACTGTCCTGTATTCCTGGAGACTGATATTAAGATTCATTTTTAATGAGAATTTTTGCATACTGTAATGGGAAAAGCTCATATTCTTACCTTCTCTGAGAGAAGCCATATGAAATGATAAACCTGTATTCTGGGTATTTACGTGTCATGATATAAACTTAGTATCTGTCAGAATACTGCATTGGAAAGCTAATCAAAGAGTAAAATTATTGAAAGGTAGTATTTTAGAAGTGGAAATTTTGTTATGACAAGTCAAGACAAGACTGAAACCACCCTATCTTGCTGTGGAATAAGCACAATTAGAATGTGTTCACATTTAAAACCCACTCCCTGAAAACAAATAAATGGAGGTGTCGAAGCCCATTTCTATCATATTCAGTAACGACCTTAAGTGCATGTAAATGGGAGATTTACTCAATGGGGCTCTGTGACAACTCTACAATTCAACTGTGAAATTAGAGCAGCTTGTACCTAAAGTGGAATTTCACACCTACTGTTTCTTTAGGTATGGTGGTTAGAAAAATAATGCAGATATTTGTATTTCCATTTGTTTATGTGAGCCATAATAGCCTTAGCCATAACGTAAGTTCAATGTATGTATTTAACGCCTCAATCAGTTATTATATCCTAATAACTAAGTACCGTCTGTAGCAGTAATACATACCTGAGCCCTTAGGGAACTGCAGGGTGAAATTTTACAAAATGAATATATTGAGTACTGCTCTATTTTCTTGGGATTGAACACATCCAGGCAGGCACTGAAGCTTAACACACAGAAATAATCTGCTTCTTATTCCCTCTATAAACTGCCAACTATCTGCCAATGCCAAGCTGATGATCGAGTAACTTGAACTATTAAATTGGAAAATAATTTTTATGGGTTCATTGAATTCAATTGGGAATGAACATAAGTGTTTCACATGGTTCTACTTTACATATTTGAAATGCATGCATACTTGTCTGTCTATTAGACTTGTGAATTTACCATTCTGTAAGAGAACAGAAGTAGCTTCTATAAAACTGTATCATGATAGCCTCTTCTTTATACCCACATTCAATTTAAAAAGATCAAATGCCTAGGAACTAATCTGACAGTAAGGAGATAAATGCTTTTATTGCACAAGTCATAGGCGGGAAGGACACTACCTTAATTTACGCAAATGCTACATTGAATGCCACATTTGAGACTGAAAATATCTTGAATCACATAAGGAAATATTTATGTATTTTTGCATCTTTAACAGGTTAATATTCACAATGAATATTTCTGACACACAGTATGTATTGTTGTTCAAGCATGTTTGACTAGAGATCTAGTCTATGTATGTATGTACGTGTGTGTATGGGATTATTGTTCTGCAGACCATATTTTGAGTAATGCTGTCTATAACTTTCATTGCAGCAGGTTGGTTTTTAAGTTAGAGTACAGTTTTAAAAAGAAAGAAAGCTCTGCTTTGTCATTTTTAGGGGACTCTAAAACAAAGTAAAGCAAAATAGTCTTAGGCCCTCTGTTAATCTATAGAGTGATCACAGGACGTGAGATGAAGAGGTCCCCATTATCCTGATATTGTCAGTGTTAAAGTAACGTATGAGTACAAAACAGAAGAAAACATAAAATTCCTGTGTTCTCTCAGTTTTTTCACCTATAAAATGGAGTGGTCCCATCCAATGTGCCTGAAGAGCAAAGCTTGATCAAATCATCCTTTGAGAGGTCCTACTCCTAGTTCACATAAAATTCTACATTTATTTTGTCACATCAGTGACATGATGCTGAAGTACCTCCCCAAGGACGTCGCAGTTACCAGGACCTCGCTGTTCTGGCAGTAACTGGATACCACAGAGGGTGGGCGTACATTTTGCATAGTTAAGAGCTTTCCTTTGCCTCAATTATTAATTTCTTTTATCTGTCCCCTCCCCTCCCACTGCCTAAAGCTTTGCTAATTGTGACAGCCAAATGAATCTTCACAGTTTCCATTCTTTACTGCAGGTAGAAAAAAAAAAGAAAATTTCGCAACAAATTTTACCTAACTTACTGTAGTTTAAATCCAGAATAGCCTTCACTCTTTAACTGCAAAGTAAACATAATTCTTATTGAGATTTATTTTCTGCCACCCTTATCTTTAAAGGCCAGTTCTTCAGTAGAAGTGATTTGTATACTGTCAACATGTTTAGAGGGGTTTTCTTGTGTGACATTAATTCTTATTCCAATAGTTGTCTTTTTAAAGTGGTGTAACTGTTCATTCTGTTCTTTACCAATACTGGTAAATATTTCTCCCCAATATTTCAGCCTTGTTCAATAAACTATTCAAATTTTCTAAGCATAACAAAATCCATAATCTTAAGAAGAAGGGGATTTCCATTCACTTGAAAAAATTAAATCTGTCATGTTACATAGATTCAGATTGGCTATTGAATAAAAAGTTGTTTCACGTTCCAAATGGCATCATATGAATTGCATCGAGCCATTTACAAAGGTGCTTCTCATTGTTTTTAGACTCTGAGAGAGCTCTATAAAAGCCATCCTTGGTTTGTACTTTGACTTATCAACCCTGCTGGCAATAGCTTTTCAGTGAAGTTAGGTCACTATTAAAAAGATGTAAGCATTAGCAGAGGAGTAGAGGAATAGTGCTTTGTGTAGGTAAGAGCTGAGGAGAAAGACTGCTTATACATCCTTAACTTTGAGATCCTATATTTTTCAATATAAAGAATAAGGGAACTACTTTATTTTTAAAGAAGTTCCACATTTTCTGGGGAACTACTTTTCAGATCTCCACAGTATGGATTAGATGTTCTTTTGAAGTGCTTTTATAGCATACTGTTCTCTCATTTATCTGTTTTTTGTATCTGCGTGCATCATATATCATGTAACAAAGAGCAAAAATTATATCTAATGTAATGTGTTTTTCTCTCTCACCACCATTTTTTTTTCATGTCTGAAGTATAAAAGGTGCTCAGTAAATGGGCAATGATTTAATGAAATTAATACAAGTAAAATTAACCTTCTCAAAGTTACTTTGCTTGGAATACTGATTTAGATTTCCCCCCTGAAACATTTATTTTGATAGAACCTGACTGTTTTCATAGGATTGTCATTATCAGCCAAGGAGAAAACAGAATCCTATTTAAAGCAAACCTTCCCTTCAAGGAGATATTTAGTCACTAACACTGGGTACAAAATCCTGTCTCTTTGTTGACTGGTAATGACCTCAGATTCTCTACCCAGCAGAGAAGAAGAACATCCCAAGAGCCCTTCACAGGCATTTTCTTCTACTTGTGCACTAACCAGTCCTCTCAATGTGCTGATGGCTTGATACTCAATAGCGGAGGCAGGCAATGATTCAAAATCCTGCTGTTGCCAAGAGCACTGGCATCTAACTCTCATCACCAATCCCAGACAGTAGCACAAAATTATACTCCACATTGGAATTAGAAAGTGTCCTTATTCTTTTATTAATAACAAAATCTAGTGCTGATAGGTCCATCTATACCAAATACAGTCCTTTTCACATCCAATTAATCTTGAACCTGGGCCCACCGTAAAGGTGGACTTAAAAACTCTGCTGTTTTATCGTATATAGTG
The DNA here is from genome assembly GCF_057876585.1 of Rhinolophus sinicus. Lineage (NCBI taxonomy): Eukaryota > Metazoa > Chordata > Mammalia > Chiroptera > Rhinolophidae > Rhinolophus > Rhinolophus sinicus. The sequence continues at coordinate 94,108,227 of NC_142517.1, forward strand.
AATATATCAATGGGGAAATGTAGCTATTTTGATGTGCTGTTTGTCACTAGGTGAATACACTTTTAACTCTACAAATAACAAGTGTTTGTTCTACTCAGATCAGTGCCCTGCTCCCCATCCTTAAAGTCTGCTCCACAGTGCAGTTCCACTTTAGTTATCTGATTTTATGTAAACCATGTTGGCAGACTTCTCTTACCCAGAATGGCCCTTTAATACTTGCTGTAGGTATTCACAGTTCACGGGGCCTGGGAAACCTGCTGCATAGAGTGGTGCTTCTCTCTTATAACTTTAATGACAGGGAAATAGATCAACAGCAACAATAGCTCAGGCGTGTACCTGATGATTGAGTCTCACTCACAGCATCACAGGCATACACACTTGTGTAACGAGGATACATATGGGGAGGTAGAAAGTGTTTCTCTTCTTGAGTGAGAAAGTTGTCTGCTACCATCTCCTAATGAGGGCTTTTCTCTCAGATGATTTGCTGGACACCCTTTGGTCATTTTGCTAGTAATTCAAACAAGAGTGCCAATGAGTGTTTGAAACTGTTCTTGCACACACCCAAAACCTAATACGGGGGACCCTCACCCATATGTCCTCAACATTGATGAAATTACCATGCTTTTTCCTCTAGAAGTCTCCATCCCGCTGGAAGAGTGGAGGGAAGAAAAATTCACACCATAGGGAATTTATCTTCTTGAGTTTTTATGTGTTAGTCCTCAAAACTGAGCTTCACCTCTGTTAAAAACACCTCTGTTAAAAACACTGGGAGGACACACAGGGGCATGCCATTTTCAATTAAAAGCATTAGTTTGGGAAAGAGAGTAAAGAGACAAATCCCCATTTCCTTGGACCCCACCATCCTTGAAAGATTTTTTCTAGAAATCTTAATAAGTTTATGGGGTATTCCCAGAATCCTCCAAATTCACTAAGGATTATATTATAGCTCCAATACCATCCTTTCTATATGCAGGTCTGCACAAATATCACATACATTCCCATATCTAAACATCATCTCCTAATATTTTAGTTATTGTCAGCTTAAAAATAGAGCAGTATAGAAGAAGATCTTTGAAGCCAGGCTATATTTCCTGTACTTGGAAAATTCCTAAAACTTTGTATTCTCATTTTCATCATTTGCAAGGTAAAATTAGAATTGTCTACATCAGGATTAAAAGCAATTAAATGTGAAAATCTGTGGAAAGACTTAAATTGGTACTCAGTAAACTTAGTTCTCATTTTTCTTCATGTTTATATAAACTGCAAACTCCTCCAAATTCAATCCAAGTTTTACTTTCATTGATTGTTCACTGCTTTTTAAATCTATATTTGTATCATTAACTGCTTGTGTTTCTTATCTTAAACTCTAACTAAACTGCTTTTGTTTGATTCATAATCTATTTAGCATTTTCTATACCGCATAATAAAATCTTGCCAAGCTTATAGTTAGTGCAATTATTTCACTTTTAAGAATCAGCGTTTGTCTGTTTTAATTGTTCTTGATAAGTTTTTCCAAAGATGACTGTTATAAATGGAGCATAACTTGTCCACAATGACTAGAGGCCATCATTAAATAACACATTACAGTGATCTGCTGTCGATAGAGTGGGATATAATTCTGAGTGGACATGGTCTGTAATGACTGTCCTGAAACTTCCTTGCAAAGAAATGTTCCCCAGTGTCAGCAAGATTTTTAGTCATCTTTCTTTTCCTGAGAAAAGTGAGTGTGCCCCGTGCAGCCACAGGACTCCTAGTCATGAAACAATGAAGGCTTTCTAATTTTGACTCTTACAAATATTGTGTAACTATTCATTTTAATCAAAAATGACAACCATGGTTTTTACTCTCTAATCTTGTATTTTTCTTCCTATAAAAGGACTGGGTCTTCTACTGTATACAACCCTAGGCTAGTTTTATCATATGCTTAACTCTTTTTTTTTTTTTAACCATTCCTTTATTTTTATATTTTCAATTGCAATTTACATTCAATATTATTTTATATTAGTTTCAAGTGTACAGCATAGTAGTTAGTCATTTATATAACATATGAAGTGACCCCCCCTCTCCAATAAGTCTAGTACCCACCTGGCACCATACATAATTATTACAATATTATTGACTATATTCCCTATGCTGTACTTTACATCCCTGTGACTATTTTGTAACTACAAATTCCTTTCCCCTTTTCATCCAGCCCCCTGACCTCCAGTCTGGCAACCATTAGTTTGTTCTCTGTATCTATGAGTCTGTTTCTGTTTTGTTTGTTCATTTATATTGTTCTTTACGTTCCACATATAAGTGAAATCATATGGTATTTGACTTTCGCTGTCTGACTGCTTAGCATAATATTCTCTAGGTGCTTAACTCTTAGCTATGCAAACCCTTATGCAGGCATTATCATTAGACTGTATTTGAGTTTAGTGAATTTAGATATTTTTGAAAGTAGAGAAATAAATTCATAAACAGCCTCATTTTAATACCCTGTTTCTCCAAAAAAAGACCTAGCTGGACTATGAGTTCTAATGCATTTTTTGGAGCAAAAATTAATATAAGACCAGGTCTTATATAAAATCCGGTATTATATATTATATTATATTATATTATATTATATTATATTATATTATATTATATTATATTATGTTATATTATAACCAGTCTTATATTATAGTAAAATAAGACTGGGTCTTATATTAATTTTTGCTCCAAAAGACACATTACAGATGATTGTTCTGCTAGGTCTTATTTTTGGGAAAACACGGTATATGTGGCAGCTGTATAATTGCTGTAAAATATCTACCATCTCAAGTTTTGTAATCTTGCAGGGCATGCCTACTCTTTACCCATGAATTGACTAAATATTGTTAAAAATAATAATCACCTATTAAATACTATACTGTGTTGGGCTTGACAGTCACTAAGTTAGTCCCACAAGACAAACCTCCATTGTACAGAACCAACGTTCCATTCATTCAGGAAGACTGCGTGACCCCCAGTCACACAGCCCGTCAGTGGCAGAGCTGGGATTGAAGCCAGTGCTCTTTGACCTGGAGCTCATTCTCTCTCCTTGGTAGTGCAGCGTGTCTTCTGCTCAGGGTAGCAGGACTGGCCATGTTGAGTTGTAGGCACTAAGCCTTCTGCCACCTCCCTCCTGAGCTAATGGTTTAATGTTCTCTTTGTCATTCACTCTACTTCTCAGGTAGGGAAACCTGTAGGCCCACGCAGTCCATTCTAATCATTTCCAGCACTAGGAGAGGGGATTTTTCTCCTGCTCTCCATGTTCTGCTAATGTTCTTTACATTCGGTCACATATCACTTCTCTCATTCTTTTCCACTTTCACAAGAAAATGCTTAGTTTATAAGTATCTACTAATAAAAAGTAGATTTCCCTTTGCCTAATAAACAAGCTCTCGCAGTCTACTGGATATAATGTTGTCGGTTTAAAACCTTTTATTCTTATACAGTTTTATTAATATCGTGCTTGCTGTGGCTGGCTCATTGCTTATTTTTGGAGGGAAGGGAAAAGAGAAATCACTTTTACTTCTGGAGCCCATTTAAAATTCTGAGATCCAGAATGTTGTTGTTTTTGGTGTTGTTTTTGAATTTCTAACCAGATCACTCATTTATTAACTCATTCAGCAAGTGTTTATTGAGTGGTTACTATGTGCCAAGCACTGGGGCTAAAACAGAGCACGAGGCAGAGGAGTAGATTGCTCTCATGGAATTTATGTACGTTGGTAAGCCAATGTATGTATGAGTTAGCTCATTTTAGATATCGTTGATAAGTGATATAAACATAAATAAATGAAGCCAGATGATATGGTACGAGAGAAGCTGGAGGAGGTTAGGGGTCAGCAAGTCCTACAGGGGAGGCTGTTTCAGGAGAGAAACAAATGAAGATGAGTGGCCATGACACACACGGGCCTGGGAAAAGAGTTTCAGAGCAAAGGAAAAACACATGCAAATATGCCAAGGTAGGAAAGTGTAACTTGTGCTCCTGCAACCAAAGAGAGTCTAGAGGGTTTGGAATCTACAAATCAAAAATGAGAGTGGGGCATATGAGGAAGTTGGGGTCCAAATCTTATAGCATTGCTATTGATTGAATTGTGTCCACCTCAAATTCATGTGGTGAAGCCCTAACCACTGAGGGGATGGTGTGTGGAAATTAAGTCTTTGGGAGGTATGTAAGTTTAGATGAGGTCTTCGGGGTGGAAGCCTCATGAAGGGATTAATGACCTTATATGGAAAAGGATAACCCAGTGCCCTCTCTCTGGTGGGGACACAGTGAAAAGGCTGATGTCGGCAAACCAGGAAGAGAGCCATTGCCCAAACCCTGCTATGCTGGCACACTGATCTCGGGCCTTCAGGCGCTAGAACTGTGAGCAACAAATTTCTGTTGTTTAAGCCACCAAGTCTATGGAATTTTGTTATAACAGCCTGAGAAACCAAGTCAAGGGCCTTGGAAACCATATTAATGTCATTTGTATTTTATTATAAGTAGCAAACAAGGCATTGAGTGGATTCTCCCTGATAAGCTTCAGTTCAATAACCGTCATACACTCTAACAGTTTTAAACAAATGGAAAGAATAGATGAAGATACAGGCAAATCTATGACTGAATGTCTACGTTTTCAATAAAAGTTAAACAGTGCTTATTACTATTGTGCAATTATTAATTATTATTATTATTAGTGCTCAGATACTTGCTGGAAAAGTGCTTCAGTCTTTTTCATTAAAATTTTGTCACTCCAGATTTGTTAAATTAAAACAAACATTACTTCTTAATTTACATTGCAAATAGAGAAGAATTCTAAAAGATATAAATATTACAGAATATGAAAATGAACACTTTTGTAAATTGAGCATTATGCCATGAGTCCCCCTAAATCAAACATGCCACTCACAATTTAAATTGGATTGTTCTATTGCTTAGTAATCAATACCATGGAATTGTGAAGAACAGAGCCATTGTTCTATTAGGGACATAAAAACAAAATATACCAGTGGCTACCTGTGTGTTGTTTTGATTGCTAATAAGAAAACGTAAATATTTTTCAGTTCATGTATGCTGTGAAAAAATGATCATCGAATGTAATTTCCATCTTTAGATAGAACTTTTTATTAGATAATGGATTAAGCCTTGTCAGTTCTTCTACTTCAAGTCCAAAGCCTTATCTCTAAGTACCAACTGGACATGTTCAGATGACTTTTCCATTGTCGCCTCATTCTCAGTATCTATAATTCATAATCCTCTTCTGCTTTTTTTCCTTCTCCCTCTCCCCTGAAAAAACTGGGATGTCACTAGGGTATTCAGGTGCCAGACAGTGCCAGACAAAGACTCATTTAGTCCTATCCCAATACCGTGTACTCATAAAATTAGATCCAAGTTACATAATATAAAGACTTGAAGAAAGATAGTGGCAACAAGGGAAGGGGTAGATGACATCTACTTACTGCCGAATTGTGTGGGCCATGTATTTGTGAGGAAATGAAAAATTTCATTCCCAAGCAGATGGCTTTAGTGACTGAGAAAGCAATTGCAGATTGGCAGAGTACACACGTATGATTTTTAGGGCTTGAAACTTTCGTCGGATGCATGTTTCTCTCTATCCGTCACTTTTTCATTTATTTTGCATTCTCTGAAGTATCAGTGAGGTCATTAAGTGTCCACAAGCAATTTCCATAGAACTTTGCAGTTTCTTTTATTTCTGGTCACATGCTGCTCATTGAGTAACACTTGTTTTATCCATTTCTACAGAGATGAAATGTAGGTATCTGTGTAAGGCAGGAAACTATTAAATATCAATTTCGAAGAAATTATCATAAAATGGCACTTTAGAAATTAGAAAATACTATAGAACATACTATATCATTACCTTTGAGTTTGCTTTGTGTTTCAGAAAAAACCTGTTAAGTTAATTGGACCGATATTGTGTCATTTTAGAGATAACAAGAAACTTGAAGATCATGCTAATTAACAATACAAAGTCTAAATCTAAGTAATTAGATCATAATTTCTACTTTAATGTTCATTCTGTACCCTGACGTGAATGGTTATATAGATGCATGTTTTTTCACCAATAAAATGCCATTTGCAATATCCAAGGTATGTGTATTTTTAGATTAATATTTCCACAAACTTGAAAATATATTTTTATTGAAAAAAAACATAGAAAATGTTAGAAAGCATGTAGCCTATAATTTCTATCCCACAGCAAGAAACATATAGTATTTCAAGTTTCCCGAGACAGGTACTACTATCTTGGGAATATGTAAATATGCCCCTCTCTGCACTTTTATTAATTTCTACAATGTCATTCAAAAGTAGAATACTTTGTTATTTTAAGCACTTTATCTCATTAATTAGTTTCAAATGAGTTTAGGAGGCCAATTAATCCAGATGGGTAAGTTAAAATGATCTAGAATTCAATCATTGTAACCTGTGGATTGAGTATTCAAATTGTTTCTGTAAACATTCAAATTTCATAAAGACAAAAATAATCTAAATGACTAAAAACATGAAAAGAAAAAAATAAGTTTAGATTAAAACCCCAAAATGAAACCTGAAATTTTCGTCCTAGAAAAAAAAAAATGTCTATTTTTATTTAGATAAAGGGCTCTGATAACGAATACGATGAAAACATTTCTTTGTGCTTCATCACTGAAAAGTAGACGTAAAATAGGCTAAAAAAGTTTCATGTTGAATATGCAATACTTTGTTTTACTTTATAAATTACTGACATTGCGTATATTGTCAGACTTCCATTGGGTAAGCCTAATGAAAACCCAGCTGAATACTGTGCTGTACTAAATATTTTTCAATGCGGTGTCTTCCAGGATCTCACTTTACAGTGTGAAAATCCCATGCTTTCTGGAATCATTTTTTGTTTCAGTTCTTTTAATCTACACATTTTTGCTTATTCCTGTTTCCATCAAGCTTAAAAGGAAACACAACAGATACACAGAAGGAACAGGTGATGAAACTGCAAAATACACCAACACATTTGCATACACATGATTACCTTGCATCCTAGAGTCTATTTCCACAAATGCACTTAGAAAATCTCCTGGGGACTCCAAAGGAATAGAATCAGAACTAGATGAGTTCTCTCATTCAATCGTGAGTTGTTTAGAGTGAAGGATTTCACGAATCAGAGCTGAACAAAGCTAATAAAAAGGCTCGCTTCTGTTGGGGGACAAAATATATATGTATGGTTTTGTATGGATTTAGTCTAGATTTATTATTCTGAACTGTTCACCCAGCATTAATCATAAATCAATTTAGTGACAACTTGAAAATATGAGAAAATTTTATAGGCAGCTTGAATAATCCATTTAACAGGTCAAATCAATGGTCTTGCTCTGTGCTTTCTTTCAATTGGGTTCTCCGGTGATGCACTATCTCTTTACCAATTGTCTTCTCCCAGGCAATCAAGGACAGTGGGTACCACACAGTAATTTGATGCCCCTGTGTCAGGGAATGCAAATCAACTTGAAAGAAAGAATATGTCTAGTTTAATGACATATTTTATGCAGAACAAGAAAAATGACAGTTCCTAACACTGAACTTAAAGCCTTGAAAAAAGTAAATCTCACCCTTTAGGATTACTTGGCTGTTACATATACATTTCTCTGTGTTTCCCCTAGAAAAATAGTACCCAAAGTGAGTCCAAGCATGTTCTCTAGTTTATAATTACTTGGAAAGATGACAGCTAATGAACAGCTTCTCTCTCCTGCATGTGTGATGAACAAATGCTTTTCAAGCAAGTCAGATGCGTTATTCAGTTCATTGTATGAAATAAATACACACAGAGGTTGGTATTTTAATCAAAGAAATATCAAAAACATTCAAATTCTATTTTACATCATTCTCATGTGCAGTCTATTATGAATTGTCATCTTCTACAATGTAGCATATTGCTGTGTAATTCCATTATGTTTATTTTTTAACTTAATTAAAGTATAGGGATATATTAAAGGCAAATACAGGCTGATGATTTGGCAGGTAGAACTATCTAAAGTTCAACACTGTACTTTCCTGACTACTGTAAAATAAAACAGTCAGGAAGAAGCAAGCTATGAATTAGACAGAGCAATATCTGAATCTTGGCTCTTCAGTTACTAGCTAAGTGATTTAAGAACCCAATCACTTTAAATCTCAGTTACCTCATCCATTAAATGCAAACAATAGAGGTGTTGATTGAACAATAATATCAACTAGGCATTTTGTCACCAAAAATGATTTATTTGGGAAAAAAAAGAAAAAGGGCTGCAACCCAGCACCAGCATGCTGTGTGCACATTCTGGCTTGTGTACCAAGGTGGAGGGTATTTAAGATAGGTAAACAGGAAGTTAGAACCATGAAATTTTATGAAAAGGAAGTGAAGACCATAGAGTTCCCCTAGGTGTTCTCGTGAACTTGCATGAGCCCAGTGTGGGGACAGAGCCAGGAGTGCAGTTTCTAGGCTCTCAGCCTCACCTGGAAAGGTGCTGGATCAGGTAGTAAATGGCCATCAACTGTGATTGGATGGCCATCAGCTGTGGCTAGTTGGCCATCAGCTGTAACCAGTGAGCCATTGGCCACTAATATAACTGCTGTGGCTATGCTAGCAGAAAATGGGCCCTAGGAAGAAGATGGTGGCTGAGCTAGCAAGCGCGGACTGCAGCTAGCAAGTGGGGTTGGTTGGTTGGCAGAGAAGTGGACAGTGGATTGCAGATCGTGTGGATCCTACTTCCTGTGTTCCAACGCAGCTGCCAGCGAGACTATAGTGGTATGACTCCCCTATCTATGGCTCTGTCTGTGTTCCTTTTTGGCCTCACCGTATCCTGCGTTCTTATGTGGGGAGCAGGAGCTGAGACCCCACATGGCACCCTGCATGACACCCAGCTTCTCCTATACACCTCCCAGCCTGATCAGTTTCCTTAAAGTTCCAGTTCATCTTTATTAGAGGTTTTGTGAGAATTAAATGAGACATCCCACTTAATTGAGAAGCAGCTATTTAATTGTTTAATCAAAATAATGCATTATTACTAGTAATGTTATTTATTTATAAAATGTGAATCCACCACAAACCTCTGAATATGCATTACGTGTTGAAGATGTATGTGATCTTGAAAGAATGTCTGCTAATAGCAATTAGCTGATGCTAGCTTAATTTTTTTTTAAGTCAGTGTTTTTCTAACGTCAGTGCATTTCTAACAAATAGCTTTATTCAGAAAGTTACAGTGAGATGTTTTCTTGCTACAATTTTGTAACCTGGAGAGGTGAATTAGAAATATGTGACAGTACATTTGCCATAACAGAGAGTAAATTCTTGAAGTTTGAAAATGTTTAAAACTTCTAAATTATGTAAATTTGTGAGCAAATATAATAGTACAGACTTATACACTGAAGCAGAAAATTAGAATCTGCGATTTTGGACACTTTAATAATAAATCCTGTTAATTGCTACTGACAGTACTTTAGAAATGAAAGATCATTGTATTTTCAGGTTTGGCCCAATGACTGTGGAAAAATATTATTCCTCACCAGTGGATGATCTAATTTAACTGAAGTGCAAACCCTATAAAATCAGAGTTGATGACCTGGTTGATTAATGTGCTTAGTAATTCTATTAGAGTAAAATATAATTTAGGAATCCGACCACTAAAAATCATTATTCTTCTGGTTAGATTATTTTTTTTAATTAAAAAATTTCTATATGTTGTGAAGTGATATATAAATTGATAGATATCTTAGAGAAGGCACATATAAATCTATATTTTCTCTAAAGAATGTACAACTAAATTTTGAGGGTCAACAGAAAGTGGACTAATTTTAGCAAAATATTTTGGTGGGTTTTTAAACTCAACTTTCACAATTCGAGAAGAAATGTTATGAAAGGAAGCATGTTTTATATGCATGTGTACAACTGCACGTATTACTTTTCCTAAACCAGCACTGTCTCTCTTGAAGCTGTGAAATAATTAAATGCTCCCATCATTACTGCTTCCCACCCACACCCCTCCAAAAAAGAAGAAAATGATAAACTGAATTTCTACTATGATCTGTGCCAGAGACACCAGTGGATAAGGGGACCAGGTTATACAGTGTCAAGACATTGGCCGTTGTGGGTAATTTCAATCAAAATCCAGTAGCAGAAACAAGGTCAGAAACAGTTGCTTGAATTGACCTGTCAGTTCACTTAAATTACAACGAGCAGTTCAATAACCCTATGAACCAGGTAGTGAAAAGTGGGTGAATGTGCATGGATTAAGATCATTGGACTTTGCAGCTGGTGTTGCTGATGTTCTGTTTAGACTTAGTATAATTTTTCAAACATAAATTTAGATTTTAAGTGAGAAATAGTAACATCATTTACCAGAAATTTACTCAAATAGGGACATATTTCATGCATTATGTGTGAAGGAGAAATGTAGTAGAAAATTTCCTGTATATTATGTACAAAATGTTATAAATATTGTTCTATTAGTGATAGTATTCATTCAAACACACTTGAGCTCTGAGAGTTATTTACAGAATGTAGACACATTAAAAATAGTCTTTATGGCCTTAAGTGCTACCTAATAAGAGCATATAGGTGCTTGCAAAAGTACAATACAAAAAATGATGGAATAACTTCAAAATGCTGTGGAGACAGGAAAAGGAAGAGCTTGACTTTCAAGTCACAATTCTCAAAGACGATAAAAGGGAAACGAGACCGTGAAGGAGTCGGCTGAGCTGGAAGTAAAGAATGGGGATGTTAAAAGCACTTCAGGCAGAAAAGCCTTTCCTTAGTATAAGGAAAGGTTGAAATGCATGTGTTTATCAAAAAGAGAATAGATTGTTCTGACTGGAGCACGGGTGTCACTTGGTGTGGGATGGATAGTAGATTGGATTGATAATTGTTGATGACAGTGATGGATGCATGAGGGTTTATTATATAGTCCTCTTGACTTTTTGAAATTTTAAAATTAAAGACATACACACACACACACACACACACACACACACTCACACACACACACACAGGAACCAGGGAAATACATTGGGTGTTGTCTGTGTTGTCTGGCTGTTGCACAATTACTACAGTGACACATATCAGTAGTAGGCTCAAACTGAGAGACAAATCAGACATGAACACTTACTGGTAAATCAGCCTACATTTATTCATAAAAAAGGTACATGCACCCTGTTGCAGACCAGAACTTCTGAAAGTACAGTGGTCCTCCACTCCCAAGCCCAAACTTACATGGGCAGGTCTGGATGTGTGTGGAGCCCGTCTGTCCCACATCAGGTGCAGCTCATCAGTATTGGTAGACTCTTAAACGCAATGTGACAGCAGAGTTCAGTAGAGTACAGTTAGTCAGGAAAGAATTCCTCATGTTTGACCCTCAGCTTTCGTAAGTCAGGCTGGTCTAAGACCTACACAAACTAGCCAGATCCAGAAACTTACTTGATTTTATTGTTGAAGAACTAGAATAAATAGAGTAATGATCTGATGTGGACATTCTAGAACTCATGCTGACATGCTTTTATACTATCAGTAGGTCCTGGAGATGATACTGAAAGTAGAGACTTTGATACTATCACATAATCAGAGAAGGGGTTAGAAGATACCAAAGACCCTGGAAAACCTTAGGGTCAAATGGTTTGAATGTAACTTGTAAAAATAAATTAATTTTAATTAATGTGTATGTTATCAACTGAACTTGTAGGCATTCTTTGGCCAACTTTTTTGAATTTATAGTCAGTGAGCATATACCGGTAACCTCTAAATTTAGCTATAAGCTAAATCACAGTTTATAAAACTAATGCAGAGTTGAATTTTTGGTGCCATCATCTTTTAGGATACAAATGTAAAAGGAACTTTTTCAACTGCTATGTTACAATAACTTTATCAACTGTTGTAATAGTAGACTTTGAAAATCTTTGGTAAAATATACTAAATTTCAATGCTCCAAGATGTATCACTTCTGCAACTTATCAAACAATGCTGGCTCATGTACTAGAATTACCGTAACCTCCAAGGAATTATGAAAAGTAAACATATTAGTGAAAGAATTATTGCAAGTTTCAAAGCCTAGACTCAAGTCCAACTTGGTGCCACATGTAAAATTAATCTTCAGATCTATGCAGAATTCCTCTGGGCAATAGTCCACATCATAAAACTCAAACTTAATGATGAATAGATACTTTTAACTTAGAAGAAGTCCAAGAAATAAAATTTCACTGCATGATTGGGTATACGTACATGTTATAAAGATTTTATCTTCTTCTTAAGCATGAAAAGTTTCCCACTATGTGATGTTGGGCTAAAGAAATTAATAGTCTGATCCACCATGCAAATCTTAATATAAAGCTCAAAGATTTAGGTAGCGGTTTTATTTTTTTCCAAACTGAAAGTAATTTAAATAAATAGCCCTGACTTGCCCAAGCATGTCATCAATTAAGCAAAGACTTAATATTAGTACTATACAAATATCAAATGCATATTTTATTTTCATTTTTTCATTTTCACTTCCAAAACACATACTTAAAATGCAGAGTATATCACGACATGTTTCTCTAGCAGAAGACCTGAAATAGTGCTAAATTATTACATAATGATTTTGGACACAGCCTATTCATTATAAGTCTTACAGGAAAATATGCTATATATTTTTCTGAAAACAACTAATATATGAGTATATGTTACCTTAAAATTGCTTTCAAATATTTTTTTTTGCAATTTTCTATCTATCTGTACTAAAATGCAAGAGGTACTGAGGAATGTTTTTATAACATAATACAATGTTTCCCCCAAAATAAGACCTAAGCGGAAAATAAACCCAAGCATGATTTTTTCAGGATGACATCCCCTGAACATAATCCCTAATGCGTCTTTTGGAGCAAAAATTAATATAAGACCCAGTCTTATTTTCGGAGAAACACAGTAGCTGATGATTCCATTTTGTAAAACTTGTAAAATGTGCAACAATCCTTGGCAAAGATTGCCTGATAGAAAGTACACTGGCAGTCAGCTATAAAGATACGTTTTAGTTGAAGAACTCATTACTGTGATTTACAAGTTATGCCAAACTATTCGCCAAACTAGGGGATTTTTCTATCCTTTCTTTTTTTTTTTTTTTTTTTTTGAGGAACGCTATCACAGACAGAGTATTGGAGCAAACACCTCACACAACTCCAACTTTGTTATCTGATAGAACCTTTATTTTATTCAAATGAGTATGGTCTATCTTGTGTACAAACACTAGTCTCTGCTATTTGATATGCACAGAAATTCATCAGATTCACAAGATATGGTCTATCTTGTGTACAAACGCTAGTCTCTGCTATTTGATATGCACAGAAATTCATCAGATGCTTAATTACATTTTAACATGAGTTTCAAACAGCTGGCTAATTCCCTTGTTTCTGATTAAAGAGATTACCAAAATATTAAATTTAATATGGCATTTACATACAACTTTAAAAAGGAACCATTATTAATATTAGGCATTTAAAGAATTTAAGAGGTGTGAGACTTCATTTTATTTTATTTATTTATTTTTAACACTGGGACAACAGTTTCTGAAATAATGAAGTACTTTAACCGAATTGTCCGGCAGGGAGACACAATTGTTTTAAAAGTCAGCAGTGTGAAAGAGCAGATCCTAGAAAACTGTCAGAAACACATTTGTTAACACAGTGTATATGTAGCCTTCCTCTCATTAATGTGCCAGGATCAGTAAAGTACATTTTGCGCTGCAGTTGACCAACAGTGAACACTTTAGAAACTTGGAGGCAACTGCCAAAGTTGAGCATAGCTGACAAAACAGGATAATTGGAGACATGCATTTTTGTGATCGCAAAAATTATAATGTGCCCTACTTTTTCCATTTAGACAAAATCATCTTTTGGGTGTTTCTCTTTTTTACTATCCAATGAAATATAATTCAAATTTATTGGTTTTTATTTAACTATAGTTGTTATAGAATATTGTATTAGTAATTAACTTCAAGTATAAAATATAGTGATTTGACATTTTCATACCTTAAAATGTAATCACCCCACTAATTCTAACAATCATCTGTTACTGCGTTAAACTTCTGTTTAAATTTCCTTATAATGTTTTAGTGAAGTATATTTTAATTGCTTAAACTTTCACATCTTCAAAGTAAGGGAATTATGTGGAAACTGAACCAGGCACTCTTGTGCTACTTTTATGTTATGAATTGGACAGATACATTAAATCTGTATTAACTCTTTCAGAAACTTAGTTGTTAGGTATCCAAACTCCAAACAAGGATGTAAGA